>NW_023330714.1:0-66312 GCF_011100685.1 Canis lupus familiaris | reverse complement strand
GGCTCACGTGTATCTGTAACTCTGATCCTCACCTGGGCCTAATCAGGACCTGTGACTCTGGTCCCCACCTGGGTTTCACCATGGATCTGGTGACTCTGGTCCCCACCTGGACTTCACCTGGATCTGGTGACTCTGGTCCCCACCTGGCTCTCCTGGACCTGGTGACTCTCCCACCTGGACCTCACCTGGATCTGGTGACTCTGGTCCTCAGTTTGGCCTCACCAGGACCTGGTGTCTCTCGTCCCCACTTTGACCTAACTCAGAACTGCTGAATCTCCCCCTCCGCACCTGGTGACTCTTGTCCCCAGCTATGCCTCAATTCGACCTGATGAATCTGGTCCTCACGTGGGCCTCACATGGACCTGGGACACCTGGATAGAGTGTCTTGGTTCCCACAAGGGGCTCACCTGATACTGTTGACTGTGGTCTTATTCTATGCCTCACCAGGACCTAGTGATTCTGTTCCCCATCTGGGCCTGCATGGCCCTAGTGACTCTGTTCCTCACCCAGTCATCATTGGTACCTGGATACTCTATTCTACACTGGGCCTCACTTTGTCCAGGGACCTCTGGTCCCATTCTGGTCCTTAAACTAAACTGGTTACTCTGGTTCCCGCTCTGGCCTCACCCTTACCTGGTGACTCTGGTCACCCCTTGGGCTTCACTTGGGCCTGGTGAATCTGGTCCTTAGCTGGTCCGCACCTGGATCTGTGACGGTCACCTGGACCCCACGTGTACTTGGTGAATCCTCTTGCCACCTGCGCCTCACCTGGACCTTGTGACTGTGGTCCCACCTGGACCTCAATTGGATCTGGTGGCTCTGGTTCCCACATGGGGCTCTCCTGGACCTGGTTCCTGTGGTCTCCTCTGGCCTCACCTGGAACACAATGACTGTGATCTATATTTGGGCCTCTCCTGGACCTGTTGACTCTGGTCCTTACCTGGGCATCATTGGGACCTGGATACTCTCTTAAATACCTGGGCCAAACCTTGACCTGGTGACTGTGGTCCCACCTGGGCCTCACCTGGACGAAGTGACTGGTTCCCACAAGGACCTCACCTGGACCTGGTGACTCAGGTCCTCATATGGGCATCATGGGACCTGGTTTCTCAGTTCCACATCGGGGCCTCACCTGGACCTAGTGATTCTCGTCCCATTATGGTCCTCACCCTGACGTGGTGACTCTGGTCCCCACCTGGATATCACCAGAACCGGGTGACGCTGGTCCCCCTCTGGGACTCACCCGGAGCTGGGGACACTGGTCCTCAACTGGGCCTCAACACGACCTGGTGAATCTACTCCTCACTTAGGCCTCGTCTGGACCTTGTGACTCTTTTCCCACCTGGCATCAATGGGACATGATTAGTCTGTTCCCCACCTGGGCCTCACCTGGACATGAGAACTTTGCTCCACACTTTGGCCTCAACTGGTCCTGATGACTCTGGTCACCGACCTAGGCGTCAATCTGGACTGATTGCTGTGGACTCTTCTTAGCCTCAACTGGAATGGTGACTCTGATCCAGATTGAAGATCCCCAATCTGGGCCTCACCTGGCCTTGTCAACCATGGTCCTCAACTGGCAAAATTGGGACCCGGTGACTGTGTTCCACCCCTGGACCTCACTTGGACCAGGTGACTCTGGTCCCCCTCTGGGTCTCACCGTGCCCTAGTGACTGTGAACCCCACTTTGGCCTGACTTGGACCTGCCCTGGTTGACACCTGCGCCTGACCTCGAACTGTTGACTGGTTCATTCAAGGGCTTCCCCTGTACATGGTGATCCTGGCCCCCCTGTGACTCACCTGGACGTGGTGACTCTTGTCACCACCGGGGACTCACCTGGACCTGGTTACTGTGTTCCACACCTGGGCCTCAAGTAGACCTGTTGACCATGGTACCGAAGCCGGCCTCATATGGACCTGTTGCCTCTGATTCCCACCGGGGCTTCACGTGTACCTGGTAAACTGGTCCTCACTTGGGCCTCATCTGGACCTAGTGATTCTGGTCCCCACCTTGGCTTCACCTGGATCTGGTGACTCTGGTCCTCAGTTTGGCCTCACCTGTACCTGGTGACTCAGGTCCTCATTTGGGCATTATGGGACCTTTTTCTCAGTTCCACATCGGGGCCTCACCTGAAACTAGTGATTCTCGTCCCCCTCTGGGCCTCACGCTGACGTGGTGAGTCTTATCCCCACCTGGATATCACCAGAACCGGGTGACTCTGGTCCCCCTCTGGGACTCACCCGGAGCTGGGGACACTGGTGCTCAACTGGGCCTCAACAGGACCTGGTGAATCTAGTCCTCACTTAGGCCTCATCTGTACCTTGTGACTCTTTTCCCACCTGGCATCAATGGGACATGGTTACTCTGTTCCCCACCTAGACATCACCTGGACATGATAACTTTGCTCCACACTTTGGCCTCAACTTGTCCTGATCAATTTGTTCCCCCCACCTAGGCCTCAATCTGGACCTGGTGACTATGGTCCCCACCTGGGTCTCACCTGGACCTGGTGACTCTCGTTCCCACATGAACCACACCTGGACCTGGTGACTGTGGTTTTCTTGTAGACTCACATTTACCTGGTGACTCCGGTCCCCACTAGGGCCTCACCTGGATCTGGTGACTCTGGCCTGCAAGTTGGCCTCACCTGGACTTGGTGAGTGGGGTTGCCACCTGGGCCTCACCCATACCTGGTGACTCAGTTTCACACGTGGGCCTCTTGGACCTGGTGAATCTCGTCCTTACCTGGTCCTCTCCCAGACCCGGGGACTCTGGTCACCACCTCGCCTCACCTGGACCTGGTGAATCTGGTCCCCATCTGGGCCTCACCCAGTCCTGGTGCTTTGTTCCCCACCTGGACCTGATTGCTGTGGACTCTCTCTTGGCCTCACCTGGAACTGGTGACTCTGATCCTATCTGAGCGTCACCAAGACCTTGTGACTCTGGTCCTCACCTGGGCTTCATTGGTACCTGGTGACTCTGTTCCACACCTGAGCCTCACCTGGACATGATGACTCTGGAACCTCTCTGGGCCTCACCCTGACCTGGTGACTCTTGTCCCCATCTGGATGTCAACTGGACCAGGTGATTCTTGTACCCCTCTAATACTCAACCAGATCTGGTGACTCTGGACCTCAACTGGGCCTCACCTGGACCTAGTGAATATGCTCCAACTGGGCCTCATTTGGATCTGGTGACTCTGGTCACTTCCTGGGCATCATCGGGACATGGTTCAGCTGCATGGCCTTCAGGTTGGCCTCACCTGGACCTGGTAACTCTGGTCCCTACCTGGGCATCATCGGGACATGGTTCCTCTACATGGCCTGCAGGTTGGCCTCACCTGGACCTGGTGAGTGGGGTTGGCACCTGGGCCTCACCCATACATGGTGACACAGGTCCCCGTGGGCCCAGTATGACCTGGTGAATCTCGTCCTTACCTGGTCCTCACCCGCACCTGGTAACCCTGATCACCACTGGGAATCACCTGGACCTGGTGAATCTGGTCCCCATCTGGGCCTCACCCAGTCCTGGTGACTTTGTTCCCCTCTGGATCTGATTGCTGTGGACTCCTTCTTGGCCTCAACTGGAAGTGGTGACTCTGATCCAACCTGGGCCTCACCCAGATCTGGTGACTCTGGTCCTCACCTGTGGACCATTATGACCTGGATACTCTGTTCCACACCTGAGCCTCACCTGGACATGATGACTCTGGATCCCCTCTGGGCCTCACCCTGACATGGTGACTCTGGTCCCCATCTGGATGTCACCTAGACTAGGTGAATCTGGTACCCCTCTAGGGCTCAAATAGACCTGGTGACACTGGTCCTCAACTGGGTGTCACCGAGACCTAGTGAATATGCTCCCCACCTGCGCCTCATCTGGACCTGGTGACGCTGGGTCTACCTGGGCATCATCGGGACATGGTTACTCTGTTTCCCACTGGGACTGACCTGATCCTGGTAACTCTGGTCCTTACTTTGGCCTCTTCTGTACCAGGTGACTCTGGCTCCACCTGGGCCTCACCTGTAACTGGTGACTCTGATCCAAAGCATGGCCTCTCCTGACCTGGTGACTGTGGTTCCCATCGGGACCTCACCTGGACTCATGTCTCTGGTCCCACCTGGGCCTCACCAGGACCTGGTGTCTCTGGTACACCTGGGTAGCATCAGGATATGGTTACACTGTTCACTAACAGTGACCCAGCCGGACCTATTAACTCTGGTCTTCACCTGGGCCACACCTGGACATGGTGACACTCGTTCCCACCTGGGTCTCACCTGGAAATGGTGAGTCAGATACCCACCTGGTCCTAACCTATAACTGTTGATTCTCGTTCCCACATGGACATCATGTGGACCTGGTGGCTGCGGTGTTTCTAGTTTGTCATGTACCTTGTGACACTGGTCCCCACCAGGGCCTCACCGGGACCTGGTGAGTGTGGTTGCCACCTGCACCTCACCTGGACCTGGTGATTCTGGTCTGCACCTGAGAGTACCCTGGATCTGGTGACTGTGGTCCCCACCTGGGCTTCACCTGGATTTGGGGACTCTCGTCCCCATGTGAGGCTCACCAGGCCCTGTTGACCATGGTCCTCAACTGGGCAAAATTGGGACGGGTGACTGTGTTCCACAACTGGACCTCACCTGGACCACGTGACTCTGGTGCCCCTCTGGGTCTCACCATTCCCTAGTGACTGTGAACCCCACTTTCCCTGACTTAGACCTGCTGGCCCTGGTTGAAACCTGCGCCTGAACTCGAACTGTTGACTCTGGATCTTTCAAGGGCCTCCCCTGTACCTGGTGATCCTGGTCCGAACCTGGGCCTCACCTGGACGTGGTGACTCTTGTCACCATGGGGACTCACCTGGACCTGCTTACTGTGTTCCACACCTGGGCCTCAAGTAGACCTGTTGACCATGGTCCCCTAGCCGGCCTCACAGGACCTGTTGCTCTGATCCCCACCGGGCCTCACGTGTACCTTGTAACTCTGGTCCTCACCTGGGGTCATCTGGACCTAGAGACTCTGGTCCCCACCTGGGCTTCACCTGGATCTGGTTGACTCTGGTCCCAATCTGGACCTCTCCTGACTTGGTGTCCTCTTGCCACTTTGACCTAACTCAGAACTGCTGAATCTTGCCCCCCACCTATTACGCACCCAGACCTGGTGGCTCTTGTCCCTAGCTATTCCTCAATTCGACCTGATGAATATGGTCCTCACGTGGACCTCACATTCACCTGGGACTCAGCTGGAAAGATGGCTCTGGTTCCCACTAGGGGCTCACCTGATACTGCTGAATGTGGTCTTATTCTATGCCTCACCAGAACCTAGTGATTCTGTTCCCCATCTGGGCCTGCATGGCCTTAGTGACTCTGGTCCTCACTCAGGCATCACTGGGACCTGGATACTCTATTCCACACCTGGGCCTCACTTTTACCAGGAACCGCTGGTCTCATTCTGGGCCTCAAACTAAACTGGTTACTCTGGTTCCCCCTCTTAACCTCACCCTTACCTGGTGACTCTGGTCACCCCTTGGGCCTCCTCGGGCCTGGTGACTCTGGCCTGCAGGTTGGCCTCACCGGACTTGATTAGTGGGATGCCACCTGGGCTCACCCATACCTGGTGACTCAGGTCCCCACATGGGCCTCTTGGACCTGGTGAATCTGACCCTTACCTGGACTTCTCCCCAGACCCGGGGAATCTGGTCACAACATGGGCCTCACCTGGACTGGTGAATCTGGTCCCCATCTGGGCCTATTCCAGTCCTGGGGACTATGTTCTCCAACTGGACCTGATTGCTCTGGACTCTTTCTTGCCTCACCTTGAACTGGTGACTCTGATCCTATTACCTAGTCCTCACCCGGAACTGGTAAATCTGGTCACCACCTGGCATCACCTAGTCCTGGTGACTTTGTTCCCCACGTGGACCTGATTGCTGTGGACACCTTCTTGGCCTCACCTGGAAGTGGTAACTCTGATCACACTGGGCCCTCCCAGATCTGGTGACTCTGGTCCTCACCTGGGCCTCATCTGGACCTAGTGACTGTGGTCCCACCTGGGCTTCACCTGGATCTGGTGACTCTGGTCCCCACCTGGATTCACCTGGAACTGGTGACTCTGGTCCATACCTGAACCTCCTGGACCTGGTGACTCTGGTCCTCACCTGGGCCTCATCTGGACCTAGTGACTCTGGTCCCCACCTGGGAATCACCTGGACCGGGTGAATCTGGTCCCCATCTGGGCCTCCCCCAGTCCTGGTGACTTTGTTCCCCACCTGGACCTGATTGCTGTGGACTCCTTCTTGGCCTCAACCTGGAACTGGTGACTCTCATCCTAACTGGGCCTAGCTCAATCTCCTGACTCTGGTCCTCCCCCTGTGGACCACTATGAACAGGATACTCTGTACCACACCTGAGCCTCAACCTGGACATGATGACTCTGATCCACTCTGGGCCTCACCCTGACGTGGTAACTCTGGTCCCCATGTGGATGTCAACCCTAGACTCAGGTGAATCTCGTACCCCTCTAGGCCTCAACTAGACCTGGTGACTCTGGTTCTCACCTGGGCCTCACCGGGACCTAGGAATATTCTCCCCAACTGTGCTTCATTTGGACCTGGTGACTCTGGTTCTACCTGGGCATCATCAGGACATGGATACTGTATTCCCCACTGGGACTGACCTGATCCTGGTAACTCTGGTCCTGATTGGCCTCTTCTTTACCAGGTGACTCTGGATCCACCTTGGGTTCACCGGTAACTGATGACTTATCCTAAGCATGGCCTCACCTGACCTGGTGACTGTGGTTCCCATCGGGACTCACCTGGACCTCATGTCTCTGGTCCCAAGTGGGCCTCACCAGGACCTGGTGTCTCTGATACCCACCTTGGTAGCATCAGGATACGGTTACACTGTTCACTAACAGTGACCTAGCCGGACCTATTAACTCTGGTCTTCACCTGGGCCACACCTGGACATGTTGACACTGGTTCCCACCTGGGTCTCACCTGGACATGCTGAGTCGGATCCACAACTGGTCCTCCCCTGTAACTGGTGATTCTCGTTCCCACATGGACATCATGTGGACCTGGTGGCTGCAGGTTTCTAGCTTCTCATGTACCTCGTGACTCTGGTCCCACCAGGGCCTCACAGGGCCCTGGTGAGTGTGGTTGCCACCTGCACCTCAAGAGGACCTGGTCATTCTGGTCTGCACCTGAGACTACCCTGGATCTGGAGACTGTGGTCCCCACCTGGGCTTCACCGCTTTGGGGACTCCGGTCTCCTTCTGGGCCTCACCTGGCCCTGTTGACCATGGTCCTCAACTGGGCAAAATTGGGACCCGGTGACTGGTTCCACAACTGGACCTCACCTGGACCAGGTGATTCTGATCTACCTCTGGGTCTCACCGTACCCTAGTGACTGTGAACCCACTTTGGCCTGACTTGGACCTGCTGACCCTGGTTGCCACCTGCGCTGATCTCGAACTGTTGACTCTGGTAATTCAAGGGCCTACCCTGAATCTTGTGATCCTGGTCCCCACCTGGGCCTCACCTGGACGTGGTGACTTATGTCAAAACCGCGTACTCACCTGTACCTGCTTACTGTGTTCCACATCTGGGCCTCAAGTAGACTTGTTGACCATGGTCCCCAAGCCGGCCTCACATGGACCTGTTGCCTCTGATCCCCACCGGGGCCTCACGTGTACCTGGTAACTCTGATCTTCACCTGGGCCTCATCTGGACCTAGTGACTCTGGTCCCCACCTGGGCTTCACCTGGATCTGGAGACTCTCGTCCCTACCTGGACTTCACCTGGATCTTGTGACTCTGGTCCCCACCTGGACCTCTCCTCGACCTGGTGACTCTCTTTCCAACATGGACCTCACCTGGATCTGTTGACTCTGGTCTCAGTTTGGCCTCACCTGTACTGGTGTCTCTCGTCCCCACTTTGACCTAACTCAGAACTGGAATCTTGCCCCACCTAGGCCGCACCCAGACCTGGTGACTCTTGTCCCCAGCTATGCCTCAATTCGACCTGATGAATCTGGTCCTCACGTGGGCCTCATAGGACCTGGGACTCACCTGGATAGAGTGGCTCTGGTTCCCACAAGGGGCACACCTGTACTGGTGATTGTGGTCTTATTCTATTACTCACCTGGACCATAGCGATTCTGTTCCCCATCTGGGCCTGCATGGCCCTAGTGACTCTGGTCCTCACCCAGGCATCATTGGGACCTGGATACTCTATTCCACACTAGGGCACTTTGACCGGGACCTCTGGTCCCATTCTGGGCCTCAACTAAACTGGTTACTCTGGTTCCCCTCTGGGCCTCACCCTTACCTGGTGACTCTGGTCACCCTTGGGCTTCACTTGGGCCTGGTGAATCTGGTCCTTAGTGGTCCACATTTGGATCTGGTGACTGGTCGCCACCTGGGCCTCACCTGGACTTGGTGAATCCTGTTGCCACCAGCGCCTCACCTGGACCTTGTGACTGTGGTCCCACCTGGACCTCACCTGGATGTGGTGGCTCTGGTTCCCATATGGGGCTCTCCTGGACCTGGTTCCTGTGGTCTCCATCTGGCCTCACCTGGAACACAATGACTCTGATCCATATTTGGGCCTCTCCTGGATCTGTTGACACTGGTCCTTACCTGGGCAACATTGGGACCTGGATACTCTCTTATATACCTGGGCCTCACCTGGACCTGGTGACTGTGTTCCCACCTGGGCCTCACCTGGACGAGGGTGACTGGCTCCCACAGGGACCTCACCTGGACCTGGTGATTCAGGTCCTCATGGGATCATGGGACCTGGGTTCTCAGTTACACATCGGGGCCTCACCTGGACCTAGTGATTCTCCCCTCTGGGCCTCACCCTGACGTGGTGACTCAGGTCCCCACCTGGATATCACCAGAACCGGGTCACTCTGGTCCCCCTCTGGGACTCTCCCGGAGCTGGGGACACTGGTCCTCAACTGGGCCTCAACAGGACCTGGTGAATCTACTCCTCACTAAGGCCTCGTCTGGACCTTGTGACTCTTTTCCCACCTGGCATCTTTGGGACATGGTTACTCTGTTCCCCACCTGGGCCTCACATGGACATGAAACTTTGCTCCACACTTTGGCCTCAACTGGTCCTGATGACTCTGGTCCCCGACCTAGGCCTCAATCTGGACCTGGTGACTGTGGTCCCCACCTGGGTCTCACCTGGACCTGGTGACTCTCGTTCCCACATGAACCACACCAGGATCCGATGACTGTGTTGTTCTTGTAGAATCACTTTTAACTGGTGACTCCAGTCCCCACTCGGTCCTCACGTGGATGGGTGACTTGGCCTGAGGTTGGCCTCACATGGACCTGGTTAGTGGGGATGCCACTTGGGACTCACCCATACCTGGTGGACTCAGGTCTCCACGTGGGCCTCCTGGACCTGGTAATCTGGTACTTACCTGGTCCTCGTCCCAGACCCGGGGACTCTGGTCACCACCTGGGCCTCACCTCGACCTGGTGAATCCGACTCCCCATCTTGGCCTCACCAGTCCTGGTGACTTTGTTGCCCCACCTTGACCTGATTGCTTGTGACTCTTTCTGGGCCTGACCTGGACATGGGACTCTGATCCTATCTGCGTGTCACCCAGACTGGTGACTCTGGTCCTCACCTGGGCATCATTGGTATCTGGTGACTCTGTTCACACCTGAGCCTCACCTGGACATGAGGCTCTGGCCCTCTGGAACCACTCGGGGCCTAACCCTGACCTGGTGACTCTGGTCCTCCATCTGGATGTCCGATGGACCAGGCGATTCTGGTACCCCTCTAGGCCTGAACCAGTTCTGGTGACTCTGGTCCTCAACTGGGGCCTCACCTGGACCTATTGAATATGCCTCCATCTGGGCCTCATTTGACCTGGTGACTCTGGTCACTACCTGGGATCTTCGGGACATGGATCACTGCATGGCCTGCAGGTTGGCCTCAGCTGTACCTGCTAACTCTGGTCCCTACTTGGGCATCACCGGGACACCATTCCTCTGCCTGGCCTCCAGGTTGGCCTCACCTGGACCTAGAGACTGGGGTTTGCCACCTGGGGCTCACCCATACCTCGGTGACACAGGTCCCCCACGTGGGCCTAACTGTGACCCTGGTTGAATCTGGTCCTTATGTTCCTCACCCGGACCCTGGTAATCCTGGTCACCACCTGGGAATCATCTGGACAGGGTGAATCTGGTCCCCATCTGGGCCTCAACAGTCCTGTTGACTTTCTTCCTCTTCCCACCTGGACCTGATTGCTGTGGACTCCTTCTTGGCCTCAACTGGGGAACTGGTGACTCTGATCCTAACCTGAGCCTCAACCAGATCTGGTGACTCTGGTCCTCACATGTGGACCATTATGACCTGGATACTTTGTTACACACCTGAGCCTCACCTGGACATGATGACTCTGGATCCCCTCTGGGCCTCAGCCTGACATGGTGACTCTGGTCCGCATCTGGAGCGCCACCTAGACCAGGTGAATCTCGTACCCTCTAGGCCTCAACTAGACCTGGTGACTCTGGTCTCAACAAGTGGCCTCAACGAGACTAGTGGAATATGCTCCCCACCTTGCGCCTCAACTGGACCTGGTGACGCTGGTTCTATCTGGGCATCATCGGGACATGGTTACTCTGTTCCCCTCTGGGACTGACCTGATCCTGGTAACTCTGTCCTGACTTTGGCCTCTCTGTACCCGGTGATTCTGGCTCTAACTGGGCCTCATCCTGTAACTGGTGACTCTGATTCTAAGCATGTGCATCACTGACCTGGTGTTTGTGGTTCCCATAGGGACCTCACCTGGACCTCATTTCTCTGGTCCCTCCTGGGCCTCACCAGTGCCTGGTGTCTCTGGTACCCACCTGGTTAGCATCAGGATATGGTTACACTGTTCACTAACAGTGACCCAGCCGGACCTAATTAACTCTGGTCTTCACCTGGGGCACACCTGGACATGGTGTCACTGTTTCCCACCTGGGTCTCACCTGGATATGGTGAGTCGGATCCCCACATGGTCCTCACCTGTAACTGGTGATTCTCGTTCCCACATGGATATCATGTGGGCCTGTTGGCCGCAGTGTTCTAGCATTGTTTTTTTAATGTTTTATTATTTATGATAGTCACAGAGAGAGAGAGAGGCAGAGACACAGACAGAGGGAGAAGCAGGAACCATGCACCAGGAGCCCGACGTGGATTCGATCCCGGGTCTCCATGATCGCTCCCGGGGCCTAAGGCAGGCGCCAAACCGCTGCGCCACCCAGGGATCCCATCTGTTTGTAGCTTCTCATGTACCTCGTGACTCTGGTCCCCCACCAGTGCCTTACCGTGACCGGGTGAGTTTGGTTGCCACCTGCACCACACCTGAACCTGGTGTTCTGGTCTGCCACCTGAGACTACCCTGGATCTGGTGACTGTGGTCCCCACCTGGGCTTCACCTAGCCCTGTTGACCATGGTCCTCATCACGGAAAAATGGCACCCGGTGACTGTATTCCACACCTGGACCTCACCTGGTGCAGGTGACTCTGTCCCCCTGTGGGTCTCACCGTTGCTCTAGTGACTGTGAACGCCACTTTGGCCTGACTGGACCTGCTGACCCTGGGTTGCCACCTGCGCGTTACCTCGAACTGTTGACTCTGGTTGTTTCAAGGGCCTCCCCTGTACCTGGTGATCCTGGTTCCCACCTGGTCCTCACCTGGGGCCTCGGTGACTCTTGTCACCACCGGGGACTCACTTGGACCTGGTTACAGTGTTCCACACTGGGCCTCAAGTAGAACTCTTGACCATGGTCCCAAGCCTGCCTCACATGGACCAGTTGCCTCTGATACCTACCAGCGCCTCACGTGTACCTGGTAACTCTGGTCCTCACCTGGGCCTCATCAGGACCTAGTGACTCTGGTCCCCACCTGGGCTTCACCTGGATCTGGTGACTCTGGTCCCCACCTGTACCCTCTCCTCGAACTGGTGACTCTCTTTCCAACATGGGCCTCACCTGGATCTGGTGACTCTGGTCCTCAGTTTGGCCTCACCTGGACCTGGTGTCTCTCGTCCCCACTTTGACCTAACTCAGAACTGCTGAATCTTGCCCCACCTAGGCCGCACACAGACCTGGTGACCCTTGTCCCCAGCTATGCCTCAATTCGACCTGATGAATCTGGTCCTCACGTGGGCCTCGCATGGACCTGGGACTCAGCTGGATAGAGTGGCTCTGGTTCCCACAAAGGGCTCATCTGATACTGATGACTGGGGTCTTTTTCTATGCCTCTCCAGGACCTAGTGATTCTGTTCCCCTTCTGGGCCTGCATGGCCCTAGTGACTCTGGTCCTCACCCAGGCATCATTGGGACCTGGATACTCTATTCCACACCTGGGACTTCACTTGACCAGGGACCTCTGGTCCCATTCTGGGCCTCAAACTAAACTGGTTACTCTGGTTCCCCCTCTGGGACTCACCCTTACCTGGTGAATCTGGTCACGCCTTGGGCTTCACTTTGGCCTGGTGAATCTGGTCCTTAGCTGGTACTCACCTGGATCTGGTGACTGGTCGCCCCCTGGGCCTCACCTGGACCTGGTGAATCTCTTCCCCATCTGGGCCTCACCCAGTCCTGGTGACTTTGTTCCCCACCTGGACCTGATTGCTTTGGACACTTTCTTGGCCTCACCTGGAACTGGTGATTCTCGTTCCCACATGTACATCATGTGGACCTGGTGGCTGCAGTGTTTCTAGCTTCTCATGTACCTCGTGATTCTGGTCCCCACCAGGGCCTCAAAGGGACCTGGTGAGTTTGGTTGCCACCTGCACCACACCTGGAACTGATGATTCTGGTCTGCACCTGAGACTACCCTGGATCTGGTGACTGTGGTCCCCACCTGGGCTTCACCCGGATTTGGGGACTCCGGTCCCCATCCGGGCCTCAACTGTACCTGTTGACCATGGTCCTCAAGTGGGCAAAATTGGGACCCGGTGACTGTGTTCCACAACTGGACCTCTCCTGGACCACATGACTCTGGTTCCCCTCTGGGTCTCACCGTGCCTTCATGACTGTGAACCCCACTTTGGGCTGACTTGGACCTGCTGACCCTGGTTGCTACCTGCGCCTGACCTCGAACTGTTGACTCCTGTTCTTTCAAGGGCCTCCCCTGTACCTGGTGGTCCTTGTCCCCACCTGGGCCTCACGTGGACGTGGTGACTCTAGTCACCACCACGGACTCACCTGGACCTGCTTACTGTGTTCCACACCTCGGCCTCAAGTAGACCTGTTGACCATGGTCCCCATGCCGGCCTCACATGGACATGTTGACTCTAATCCCCACCGGGGCCTCACGTGTACCTGGTAACTCTGGTCCTCACCTGGGCCTCATCTGGACCTAGTGACTCTGGTCCCCACCTGGGCTTCACGTGGAACTGGTGGCTCTGGTCCCCACCTGGGTTTCACCTGGAACTGGTGACGCTCTTTCCAACATGGACTTCACTTGGTGAATCTGGTCCTTAGCTGGTCCACATTTGGATCTGGTGACTGGTCGCCACCTGGGCCTCACCTGGACTTGGTGAATACTGTTGCCACCTGCGCCCCCCCTGGAACTTGTGACTGTGGTCCCACCAGAACCTCACCTGGATCTGGAGGCTCTGGTTCCCATAAGGGGCTCTCCTGGACCTGGTTCTTGTGGTCTCCATCTAGCCTCACCTGGAACACAATGACTCTGATCCATATTTGTGCCTCTCTTGGACCTGTGGACTCTGTTCCTTACCTGGGGATCATTGGGACCTGGATACTCTCTTATATACCTGGGCGTCACCTGGACCTGGTGACTGTGGTCCCACCTGGGCCTCACCTGGACGAGGTGACTGGTTCCCACAGGGACCTCACCTGGACCTGGTGACTCAGGCCCTCAAATCGGCATCATGGGACCTGTTATCTCAGTTCCAAATCGGGGCCTCACCTGGACCTAGTGATTCTCGTCCCCCCTCTGGGCCTCACCCTGACCTGTTGACTCTGGTCCTCACCTGGATATCACAAGAACCGGGTGACTCTGGTCCCCCTTTGGGACTCACCCGGAGCTGGGGAGACTGGTACTCAACTGGGCCTCAACACGATCTGGTGAATCTACTCCTCACTTAGGCCTCGTCTGCACCTTGTGACTCTTATCCCACCTGGCATCAATGGGATATGGTTACTCTGTTCCCCACCTGGGCCTCACTTGGACATGATAACTGTTCTCCGCACTTGGTCTCAACTGGTCCTGATGACACTGGTCCCCCCACCTAGGCCTCAATCTGGACCTGGTGACTGTGGTCCCCACCTGGGTCTCACCTTGACCTGTTGCCTCTCGTTCCCACATGAACCACACCTGGACCTGGTGACTGTGGTGTCCTTGTAGACTCACATTTACCTGGTGACTCCGTTCCCGTCTAGGGCCTCACCTGGATCTGGTGACTCTGGCCTGCTGGTTGGCTTCACCTGGAATTGGTGAGTGGGGTTGTCACCTGGGCCTCACCCATACCTGGTGACTCAGGTCCCTACGTGGGCCTCTTGGACCTGGTGAATCTAGTACTTACCTGGTCCTCTCCCCGACCCGGGGACTCTGGTCACGACCTGGGCCTCACCTGGACCAGGTGAATCTGTTCCATATCTTGGCCTCACCGAGTCCTGGTGACTTTGTTCCCCACTTGGACCTGATTGCTGTGGACTCTTTTTGCCTCACCTGGAACTGGTGACTCTGATCCTATCTGCGCGTCACCCAGATCTGGTGACTCTGGAACTCACCTGGGCATCATTGGTACCTGATTACTATGTTCCATACCTGAGACTCACCTGGACATGATGACTCTGGTACCTCTATGGGCCTCACCCTGACCTGGTGACTCTGGTCCCCATCGGGATTTCACCTGGACCTGGTGATTCTGGTACCCCTCTAGGCCTCAACGAGATCTGGTGACTCTGGTCCTCAACTGGGCCTCACCTGGACCTAGTGAATATACTCTATGTGGGCCACATTTGGACCTGGTGACTCTGCTCCCTACCTGGGCATCATCGGGAGATGGTTCCACTGCATGGCCTGCAGGTTGGCCTCACCTGGACCTGGTAAATCTGGACCCTACCTGGGCTTCATCGGGACACCGTTCCTCTGCATGGCCTGCAGGTTGGCCTCACCTGGACCTGGTGAGTGGGGTTGCCACATGGGCCTCACACATACCTGGTGACATAGGTCCCCAAGTGGGCCTCACTTGGACCTGGTGAATCTGATCCTTACCTGGTCCTCACCCAGAACTGGTAACTCTGGTCACCACCTGGGAATCACCTGGACAGGGTGAATCTGGTCCCCATCTGGGCCTCCCCCAGTCCTGATGACTTTGTTCCCCACCTGGAACTGATTGCTGTGGACTCCTTCTTGGCCTCACCTGGAACTGGTGACTCTCATCCTAACTGGGCCTAACTCAATCTGCTGACTCTTGTCCTCCCCTGTGGACCATTATGAACTGGATATTCTGTTCCGCACGTGAGCCTCACCTGGACATGATGACTCTGGATCCACTCTGGGCCTCACCCTGACGTGGTGACTCTGGTCCTCATGTGGATGTCACCTAGACCAGGTGAATCTGTTACCCCTCTAGGCCTCCACTAGACCTGGTGACTCTGGTCCTCAACGGGGCCTCACCGGGACCTAGTGAATATGCTCCCCAACTGTGCCTCATCTGGACCTGGTAACTCTGGTTCTACCTGGGCATCATCGGGACATGTTTACTGTATTCCCCCCTGGGACTGACCTGATCCTGGTAACTCTGGTCCTGATTTGGCCTCTTCTGTACCAGGTGACTCTGGATCCACCTTGGGTTCACCGGTAACTGGTGACTCTGATCCTAAGCATTGCCTCACCTGACCTGGTGACTGTGGTTCCCATCGGGACCGCACCTGGACCTCATGTCTCTGGTCCCAACTGGGCTTCACCAGGACCTGGTGTCTCTGGTACCCACCTTGGTAGCATCAGGATACGGTTACACTGTTCACTAACAGTGACCCAGCCGGACCTATTAACTCTGCTCTTCACCTGGGCCACACCTGGACATGTTGACACTGGTTCCCACCTGGGTCTCAACTGGACATGGTGAGTCGGATCCAAAACTGGTCCTCCCCTGTAACTGGTGATTCTCGTTCCCACATGGACATCATGTGGACCTGGTGGCTGCAGTGTTTCTAGATTCTCATGTACCTCGTGACTCTGGTCCCCACCAGGGCCTCACAGGGACCTGGTGAGTTTGGTTGCCACCTGCACCTCAAGTGGACCTGGTCATTCTGGTCTGCACCTGAGACTACCCTGGATCTGGTGACTATGGTCCCCATCTGGGCTTCACCTGCTTTGGGGACTCCGGTCTCCATCTGAGCCTCACCTGGCCCTGTTGACCATGGTCCTCAACTGGGCAAAATTGGGACCCGGTGACTGTGTTCAACAACTGGACCTCACCTGGACCAGGTGATTCTGGTCTCCCTCTGGGTCTCACCGAGCCCTAGTGACGGTAAACCCAACTTTGCCCTGACTTGGACCTGCTGACCCTGGTTACCACCTGTGCCTCACCTCGAACTGTTGACTCTGGTACTTTCAAGGGCCTCCCCTGTACCTTGTGATCCTGGTCCCCACCTGGGTCTCACCTGGACGTGGTGACTCATGTCACAACCGCGTACTCACCTGGAGCTGCTTACTGTGTTCCACATCTGGGCCTCAAGTAGACTTGTTGACCATGGTCCCCAAGCCGGCCTCACATGGACCTGTTGCCTCTGATCCCCACCGGGGCCTCACGTGTACCTGGTAACTCTGGTCTTCACCTGGGCCTCATCTGGACCTATTGACTCTGGTCCCCACCTGGGCTTCACCTGGATCTGGTGACTCTGGTCCCCTCCTGTACTTCACCTGGATCTGGTGACTCTGGTTCCCACCTGGAATTCTCCTGGACCTGGTGACTCTCTTTCCAACATGGACCTCACCTGGATCTGGTGACTCTGGTCCTCAGTTTGGCCTCACCTGGACCTGGTTTCTCTCGTCCCCACTTTGAACTAATTCAGAACTGCTGAATCTTGCCCCACCTAGGCCGCACCCAGACCTGGTGACTCTTGTCCCCAGCTATGCCTCAATTTGCCCTAATGAATCTGGTCCTCACGTGGGCCTCACGTGGACCTGGGACTCAGCTGCATAGAGTGGCTCTGGTTCCCACAAGGGGCTCACCTGATACTGGTGACTGTGGTCTTATTCTATGTCTCACCAGGACCTAGTGATTCTGTTCCCCATCTGGGCCTGCATGGCCCTAGTGACTCTGGTCCTCAACCTGGAATCATTGGGAACTGGATACTCTGTTCCACACCTGGGCCTCACTTTGACCAGGGACCTCTGGTCCCATTCTGGGCCTCAAACTAAACTGGTTACTCTGGTATCCCCTCTGGGCCTCACCCTTATCTGGTGACCTGGTCACCCTTGGGCTTCACTTGTACCTGGTGAATCTGGTCCTTAGCTGGTCCGCACCTGGATCTGGTGACTGGTCGCCACCTGGGTCTCACCTGGACTTGGTGAGTCCTGTTGCCACCTGCACCTCACCAGGACCTTGTGACTGTGGTCCCACCTGGACCTCACCTGGATCTGGTGGCTCTGGTTCTCATATGGGGCTCTCTGCACCTGGTTCCTGTGGTCTCCATCTGGCCTCACCTGGAACACAATGACTCTGATCCATATTTGGTCCTCTCCTGGACCTGTTGACTCTTGTCCTTACCTAGGCATCATTGGGACCTGGATACTCTCTTATATACTAGGGCCTCACCTGGACCTGGTGACTGTGTTCCCACCTGGGCCTCACCTGGACGAGGTGACTGGTTCCCACAGGGACCTCACCTGGATCTGGTGACTCAGGTCCTCATATGGATATCATGGGACCTGGTTTCTGAGTTCCACATCGGGGCCTCACCTGGACCTAGTGATTCTCATTCCCCTCTGGGCCACACCCTGACGTGCTGACTCTGGTACCCCCCTGGATATCACCAGAACCGGGTGACTCTGGTCCCCCTCGGGACTCACCCGGAGCTGGGGTCACTGGTCCTCAACTCGGCCTCAACAGGACCTGGTGAATCTACTCCTCACTTAGGCCTCGTCTGGACCTTGTGACTCTTTTCCCACCTGGCAACAATGGGACATGGTTACTCTGTTCCGCACCTGGGCCTCACATGGACATGATAACTTTGCTCCGAACTTTGGCCTCAACTGGTCCTGATGACCTTGGTCCCCCAACCGAGGCCTCAATCTGGACCTGGAGACTGTCGGCCCCACGTGGGTCTCACCTGGACTTGGTGACTCTCGTTCCCACATGAACCACACCTGGACCTGATGACTGTGGTGTACTTGTAGACTCACATTTACCTGGTGACTCCGGTCCCCACTAGGGCCTAACCTGGATCTGGTGACTCTGGCCTGCAGGTTGGCCTCACCTGGACTTGGTTACTGGGATGCCACCTGGGCCTCACACATACCTGGACTCAGGTCCCCACGTGGGCCACTTGGACCTGGTGAATCTGGCCCTTACCAGGTCTTCTTCCAGACCCGGGGAATCTGGTCACAACCTGGGCCTCATGTGGACCTGGTGAATCTGGTCCCCATCTGGCCTAACCCAGTCCTGGTGACTATGTTTCCCACCTGGAACTGATTGCTCTGGACTCCTTCTTGGCCTCACTTGGAACTGGTGACTCTGATCCTATCTGTGCGTCACCGAGACCTGGTGACTCTGGTCCTCACCTGGGCATCATTGGTACCTGGTTACTCTGTTCCACACCTGAGCCTCACCTGGACATGATGTCTCTGGGACCTCTCTGGGCCTCACCCTGACCTGGTGATCTGGTCCCCATCTGGATGTCACCTGGACCAGGGGATTTTGGAACCCCTCTAGGCCTCAACCAGATCTGGTGACTCTTGTCCTCAACTGGGCCTCATCTGGATTTAGTGAATATGCTCCATCTGGGCCTCATTTGACATGGTGACTCTGGTCACTCACTGGGCATCATCGGGAAATGGGTCCACTGCATGGCCTGCTGGTTTGCCTCACCTGGACCTGGTAACTCTGATCCCTACCTGGGCATCATCAGGACATGGTTCCTCAGCATGGCCTGCAGGTAGGCCTCATCTTGACCTGGTGAGTGGAGTTCCCACCTGGGTCTTACCCATGCCTGGTTACACAGGTCCCCACGTGGGCCTCACTTGGACCTGGTGAATTTGGTCCTTACCTAGTCCTCACCCGGAACTGGTAAATCTGGTCACCACCTGGGAATCACCTAGACCTGGTGACTTTGTTCCCCACCTGGACCTGATTGCTGTGGACACCTTCTTGGCCTCACCTGGAAGTGGTAACTCTGATCCTAACTGGGCCTTTCCCAGATCTGGTGACTCTGGTCCTCACCTGGGGACAATTATGACCTGGATACTCTGTTCCACACCTGAGCCTCACCTGGACATGATGACTCTGGATCCCCTCTGGGCCTCACCCTGACATGGTGACTCTGGTCCCCATCTGGATGTCACCTAGACCAGGTGAATCAGGTACCCCTCTGGGCCTCAACCAGATCTGGGGCCTCTAGTCCTCAACTGGGCCTCACCTGGACCTAGTGAATATGCTCCATCTGTGCCTCATTTGGACCTGGTGACTCTGGTCCCTACGTGGGCAACATCGGGACATGGTTCCACATAATGGTTTGCAGGTTGGCCTCTTCTTGACCTGGTAACTCTGGTCCCTACCTTGGCATTATCGGGACCCGGTTACTTTGCATGGCCTGCAGGTAGGCCTCACCTGGACCTGGTGAGTGGGGTTGCCACTTGGGCCTCACGCATACCTGGTGACACAGGCCCCTACGTGGGCCTGATTTGGACCTGGTGTATCTGGTAATTCTGGTCACCACCTGGGAATCACCTGGACCTGGTGAATCTGGTAACTCTGGTCACCACCTGGGAATCACTTGGACCTGGTGAATCTGTGTCCCCATCTGGGCCTCACCCAGTCCTCGTGAATTTTTTCCCCACCTGGACCTGATTGCTGTGGACTCCTTCTTAGCCTCACCTGGAACTGTTGACTCTGATCATAACTGGGCCTCACCCAGATCTGTTGACTCTGGTTCTCACCTGTGGACCATTATGACCTGGATACTCTGTTCCACACCTGAGACTCACCTGGACATGATGACTCTGGATCCCCTCTGGGCCTCTCCCTGACATGGTGACTCTGGTCCGCATCTGGAAGGCACCTAGTCCAGGTGAATCTGGTACCCCTCTATGCCTCAACTAGACCTGGTGACTCTGGTCCTCTACTGGGCCTCAACGGGACGTAGTGAATATGCTCCCCACCTTCGCCTCACCTGGACCTCATGTCTCTGTTCCACCTGGGCCTCACCAGGAACTTTTGTCTCTGGTTACCACCTGGGTAGCATCTTGATATGGTTACACTGTTCACTATCAGTGACCCAGCCGGACCTATTAACTCTGGTCTTCACCTGGGCCACACCTATTCATGGTGACACTCGTTCCCACCTGGGTCTCACCTGGACATGGTGAGTCGGATCCCCACCTGGTCCTCACCTGTCACTGGTGATTCTCGTTTCCACATGGACATCATGTGGACCTGGTGGCTGCAGTGTTTCTAGATTCTCATGTACCTCGTGACTCTGGTCCCCACCAGGGCCTCACCGGGACTTGGTGAGTGTAGTTGCCACCTGCACCTCGCCTGGACCTGGTGATTCTGGTCTGCACCTGATACTACCCTGGATCTGGTGACTGTGGTCTCCACCTGGGCTTCTCCTGGATTTGGGGACTCCGGTCCCCATCTGGGCCACACCTGGCCCTGTTGACCATGGTCCTCAACTGTGCAAAATTGGGACCCGGTGACTTTAGACCTCACCTGGACCATGTTACTCTGGTCCGCCTCCGGGTCTAACCTTGGACCTCACCTGGACCATGTGACTCTGGTCCGACTCCGGGTCTAACCGTGCCCTAATGACTCTGAAACCCACTTTGGCCTGACTTGGACCTGCTGACCTTGGTTGCCACCTGTGCCTGACCTCGAACTGTTGACTCTGGTTCATTCAACGGCCTCCCCTGTACCTGGTGATCCTGGTCCCCACCTGGGTCTCACCTGGACGTGGTGACTCTTGTCACCACCGGGGACTCACCTGGACCTGGTACTGTGTTCCACACATGGGCCTCAAGTAGACCTGTTGACCATGGTCCCCAAGCCGGCCTCACATGAACCTGTTGCCTCTGATCCCCACCGGGGCATCACGTGTACCTGGAAACTCTGGTCCTCACCTGGGCCTCATCTGGACCTAGTGACTCTGGTCCCCACCTGGGCTTCACTTGGATCTGGTGACTCTGTTCCCCACCGGGACTTAACCTGGATCTGGTGACTCTTGTACACACCTGGACCTCTCCTGGACCTGGTGACTCTCTTTCCAACATGGACCTCACCTGGATCTGGTGACTCTGGTCCTCAGTTTGGCCTCACATGGACCTGGTGTCTCTCGTCCCCACTTTGACTTAACTCAGAACTGCTGAATCTTGCCACACCTAGGCCGTACCCAGACCCAGTGACACTTGTCCCCAGCTATGCCTCAATTCGACCTGATGAATCTGGTCCTCACGTGGGACTCACATGGACCTGGGACTCAGCTGGATAGAGTGGCTCTGGTTCCCACAAGGGGCTCACCTGATATTGGTGACTTATTCACCAGTGGTCTTATTCTATGCCTCAACAGGACCTATTGCTTCTCTTCCCCATCTGGGCCTGCATGGCCCTAGTGACTCTGGTCCTCACCCAGGCATCATTGGGACCTGGATACTCTATTCCACACCTAGGCCTCACTTTGACCAGGGACCTCTGGTCCCATTCTGGGCCTCAAACTAAACTGGTTACTCTGGTTCCCACTCTGGGCCTCACTCTTACCTGGTGACTCTCGTAAAACCTTGGGCTTCACTTGGGCCCGGTGCATCTGGTCATTAGCTGGTCCGCAACTGGATCTGGTGACTGGTCGCCACCTGGGCCTCACCTGGACTTGGTGAATCCTGTTGACACCTGCGACTCAAGTGGACCTTGTGACTGTGGTCCAACCTGGACCTCACCTAGATCTGGTGGGTCTGGTTCCCATATGGGGCTCTCCTGGACCTGGTTCCTGTGGTCTCCATCTGGCCTCACCTGGAACACAATGACTCTGATCCATATTTGGGCCTCTTTTGGACCTGTAGACTCAGGTCCTTACCTGGGTATCATTGGGACCTGGAACTCTCTTATATACCTGGGCTTCACATGGACCTGGTGATTGTGGACCCACCTGGGCCTCACCTGGACGAGGTGACTGGTTCCCACAGGGACCTCACCTGGACCTGGTGACTCAGGTCCTCATATGGGCATCATGGGACCTGGTTTCTCAGTTCCATATCGGGGCCTCACCTGGACCTAGTGATTCTCGTCCCCCTCTGGGCCTCATCCTGACGTGGTGACTCTGGTCCCCACCTGGACATCACCAAAACCGGGTGACTCTGGGCCCCCTCTGGGACGCAAATGGACCTGGGGACACTGGTCCTCAACTGAGGCTCAACAGGACCTGGTGAATCTACTCCTCACTTAGACCTCGTCTGAACCTTGTGACTCTTTTCCCACCTGGCATCAATGGGACATGTTTACTCTGTTCCCCACCTGGGCGTCACCTGGACATGATAACTTTGCTCCACTCTTTGGCCTCAAATCTTCCTGATGACTCTGGTCCCCCCACCTAGGCCGCAATCTGGAACTGATGACTGTGGTCTCCACCGGGGTCTCACCTGGATTTGGTGACTCTCGTTTCCACATGAACAACACCTGGACCTGGTGACTGTGGTGTTCTTGTACACTCACATTTACCTGTTGACTCCGGTCCCCACTAGGGCCTCACCTGGATCTGGTGACTCTGGCTTGCAGGATGGCCTCACCTGGACCTGGTGAGTGGGGTTGCCACCTGGGCCTCACCCATACCTGGTGACTCAGGTCCACACGTGGGCCTCTTGGACCTGGTGAATCTGGTCCTTACCTGGTCCTCTCCCAGAACCGGGGACTCTGGTGACCACCTGGGCCTCACCTTGACCTGGTGAATCTGGTCCCCATCTGGGCCTCACGCAGTCCTGGTGACTTTGTTCCCTACCTGGACCTGATTGCTGTGGACTCTTTCTTGGCCTCACCTGGACCTTGTGACTCTGATCCTATCTGCGCGTCACCCAGATCTGGTGACTCTGGTCCTCACTTGGGCATCATTGGTACCTGGTGACTCTGTTCCACAGCTGAGCCTCAGCTGGACATGATGACTCTCGAACCTCTCTGTGCCTCACCCTGACCTGGTGACTCTGGTCCCCATCTGTATGTCACCTGGACCACGGGATTCTGGTACCCCTCTAGGCCTCAACCAGATCTGGTGACTCTGGTCCTCAACTGGGCCTCACCTGGACCTAGTGAATATGCTCCATCTGGGCCTCATTTGGAGCTCGTGTCTCTGTTACCTACGTGGGCACCATCGGGACATGGTTCCACTGCATGGCCTGCAGGTTGGCCTCACCTGGACCTGGTAACTCTGGTCCTTACCTGGACATCATCGGGACACGGTTCCTCTGCATGGCCAGCATGTTGGCCTCAGCCGGACCTGGTGAGTGGTGTTGCCACCTGGGGCTCACAAATACCTGGTGACACAGGTCCCAACGTGGGCCTCACTTGGTCCTGGTGAATCTGGTCCTTACCTGGTCCTCCCCCGGACCTGGTAACCCTGGTCACCACCTGGGAATCAACTGGACCTGGTGATTCTGGTCCCCATCTGGGCCTCACCCAGTCCTGTTGACTTTCTTCCCCACCTGGACCTGATTGCTGTGGACTCCTTCTTGTCCTCAACTGGAACTGTTGACTCTGATCCTAACTGGGCTTTACCCAGATCTGGTGACTCTGGTCCTCACCTGTGGACTATTATGACCTGGATACTCTGTTCCACACTTGAGCCTCACCTGGACATGCTGACTCTGGATCCCCTCTGGGCCTCACCCTAACATGGTGACTCTGGTCCCCATCTGGATGTCACCTAGACCAGGTGAATCTGGAAACCCTCTAGGCCTCAACTTGTCCTGGTGACTCTGGGCCTCAACTGGGCCTCACCGGGACCTAGTGAACATGCTCCCACCTGCGCCTCATCTGGACCTGGTGACTCTGGTTCTACCTGGGCATCACCGGGACATGGTTACTCTATTCCCCACTGGGACAGACCTGATCCTGGTAACTCTGGTCCTGACGTTGGCATCTTCTGTACCAGGTGACTCTGGCTCAAACCTGGGTCTCACCAGTAACTAGTGACTCTGATCCAAAGCATGGCCTCACCTGACCTGGTGACTGTGGTTCTCATCGGACCTCACCTGGACCTCAGGTCTCTGGTCCCACCTGGGCCTCACCAGGACCTGGTGTCTCTGGTACCCACCTGGGTAGCATCAGGATATGGTTACACTGTTCACTATCAGTGACCCAGCCGGACCTATTAACTCTGGTCTTCAGTTGGGCCACAACTGGACATGGTGACACTGGTTCCCACATGGGTCTCACCTGGACATTGTGAGTCGGATCCCCACCTGGTCCTCACTGGTAACTGGTGATTCTCGTTCCCAAATGTACATCATGTGGTCCTGGTGGCTGCAGTGTTTCTAGATTCTCATGTACCTCGTGACTCTGGTCCCCACCAGGGCCTCACCGGGACCTGGTGAGTTTGGTTGCCACCTGCACCTCACCTGCACCTGATGATTCTGGTCTGCACGTGAGACTACCCTGGATATGGTGATGTGGTCCCCACCTCGGCTTCACTACTTTGGGGACTCAGGTCCCCATCTGGGCCTCACCTGGCCCTGTTGACCATGGTCCTCAACTGGGTAAAATTGGGACCCGGTGACTGTGTTCCACAACTGGACCTGAACTGGACCAGGTGACTCTGGTCCCACTCAGGGTATCACCGTGCCGTAGTGACTGTGAACCCCACTTTGGCTTGACTTGAACCTTCTGACCCTGGTTGCCACCTGCGTCTGATTTCGAACTGTTGACTGTGGTTCTTTCAAGGGCCTCCCCTGTACCTGGTGATCCTGGTGCCCACCTGGGCCTCACCTGGACGTGGTGACTCTTGTCACCACCGGGGACTCACCTGGACCTGCTTACTGTGTTCCACACCTGGGCCTCAAGTAGTCCTGTTGACCATGATCCCCAAGCCGGCCTCACATGGACCTGTTGTCTCTGATCCCCAGCTGGGCCTCACGTGTAACTGGTAACTCTGGTCCCCACCTGGGTCTCACCTGGACCTAGTGACTCTGGTCCCCACCTGGACCTCACCTGGATCTGGTGACTCTGGTCCTCAGTTTGGCCTCACCTGGACCTGGTGTCTCTCTTCCCCACTTTGACCTATCTCAGAACTGCTGAATCTTGCCCCACCTAGGCCGCACCCAGACCTGGTGACTCTTGTCCCCAGCTATGCCTCAATTCGACCTGATGAATCTGGTCCTCACGTGGGCCTCACATGGACCTGGGACTCAGCTGGTTGAGTGGCTCTGGTTCCCACAAGGGGCTCACCTGATATTACTGACTGTGGTCTTATTCTATGCCTCACCAGGACCTAGTGATTCTGTTCCCCATCTGGGCCTGCATGGCCCTAGTGACTGTGGTCCTCACCCAGGAACCATTGGGACCTGGATACTCTATTCCACACCTGGGCCTCACTTTGACCAGGGACCTTTTGTCCCATTCTGGGCCGCAAACTAAACTGGTTACTCTGGTTCCCCCTCTGGTCCTCACCCTTACCTGGTGACTCTGGTCACCCCTTGGGCTTCACTTGGGCCTGGTGAATCTGGTCCTTAGCTGGTCCGCTCCTGGATCTGGTGACTGGTCGCCATTTGGCCCTCACCTGGACTAGGTGAACCCTGGTGCCAACAGCGCCTCCCCTGGACCTTGTAACTGTGGTCCCACGTGGACCTCACCTCGATCTGGTGTCTCTGGTTCCCATAAGGGGCTCTCCTGGACCTGGTTCCTGTGGTCTCCATCTGGCCTCACCTGGAACACAATGACTCTGATCCATATTTGTGCCTCTAATGGACCTGTTGACTCTAGTCCTTACCTGGGCATCATTGGAACCCGGATACTCTCTTATATACCTGGGCCTCACCTGGACCTGATGAATGTGGTCCCACCGGTGCCTCACCTGGATGAGGTCACTGGTTCCCACAGGGACCTCACCTGTACCTGGTGACTCAGGTCCTCAAATGGGCATCATGGGACCTGGTTTCTCAGCTCCACATCGGGGACTCACCTGGACCTAGTGATTCTCGTCCCCGTCTGGGCCTCACCCTGACGTGGTGCTCTGGTGCACACCTGGATATCACCAGAACCGGGTGACTCTGGTCTCCCTCTGGGACTCACCCGGAGCTGGTGACACTGGTCCTCAACTGGGCCTCAAAAGGACCTGGTGAATCTACTCCTCACTTAGGCCTCATCTGGACCTTGTGACTCTTTTCCCACCTGGCATCGATGGGACATGGTTACTCTGTTCCCCAACTGGGCCTCACTTGGACATGATAAATTTGCTGCACACTTTGGCCTCAAATGGTCCTGATGACTCTGGTCCCCCCACGTAAGCCACAAACTGCACCTGGTGACTGTGGTCCCCACCTGGGTCTCACCTGGACCTGGTGACTCTCGTTCCCACATGAACCACACCTGGACCTGGTGACTGTGGTATTCTTGTAGACTCACATTTACCTGGTGACTCCGGTCCCCACTAGGGCCTCACCTGGATCTGGTGACTCTGGCCTGCAGCTTGGCGTCACCTGGACCTGGTGAGTGGGGTTGCCACCTGGGCCTAACCCATAACTGGTGACTAATTCCCCACGTGGGCCTCTTGAACCTGGTGAATCTGGTCCTTACCTGGTCCTCTCCCAGACCCAGGGACTCTGCTCAATACCTGGGCCTCACCTGGACCTGGTGAATCTGGTCCCCATCTGGGCCTCACCCAGTCCTGCTGACTTTGTTCCCCACCTGGACCTGATTTCTGTGGACTCTTTCTTGGCCTCACCTGGAAGTGGTGACTCTGATCCTATCTGCGCTTCACCCAGATCTGGTCACTCTGGTCCTCACCTGTGGACCATTATGACCTGGATACTCTGCTCCACACCTGAGACTCACCTGGACATGATGACTCTGGATCCCCTCTATGCCTCACCCTGACATGGTGACGCTGGTCCCCTCTGGATATCACCTAGACCAGGTTAACCTGGTTCCCCTCTAGGCCTCAACTTGACCTGGAGACTCTGGTCCTCAACTGGGCCTCACCAGGACCTAGTGAACATGCTCCCCACCTGCGCCTCATCTGGACCTGGTGACTCTGGTTCTCCCTGGGCATCATCGGGACATGGTTACTCTATTCCCCACTGGGACTGACCTTATCCTGGTAACTCTGCTCCTGACTTTGGCCTCTTCTGTACCAGGTGACTCTGGCTCCACCTGGGCCTACCTGTAACTGGTGACTCTCATCCAAATCATGGCCTCACCAGACCTGGTGACTGTGGTTCCCATCGGGACCTCACCTGGTCCTCATGTCTCTGTTCTCACCTGGGCCTCACCAGGACCTGGTGTTTCTCGTACCCACCTGGGTAGCATCAGGATATGGTTACACTGTTCACTAACAGTGACCCAGCCGGACCTATTATCTCTGGTCTTCACCTCGCCACACATGGACATGGTGACACTGGTTACCACCTCGGTCTCACCTGGACATGGTGAGTCTGATCCCCATCTGGGCCTCAATGCAACTGGTGATTCTAGTTCTCACATGGACATCATTTGGACCTGCTGGCTGCACTGTTTCTAGCTTCTCATGCACCTCGTGTCTCTGGTCCCCACCAGGGCCTCACCGGGACCTGTTGAGTGTGGTTGCCACCTGCACCTCACCTGGACTTTGCTGATTCTTGTCTGCCCCTGAGACTACCCTGGATCTGGTGACTGTGGTCCCCACCTGGGCTTCACCTGGATTTGGGGACTCCGGTCCCCATCTGGGCCTCACCTGGCCCTGATGACCATGGTCCTCAACTGGGCACAATTGGGACCCGGTGACTGTGTTCCACAACTGGACCTCACCTGGACCAGGTGACTCTGGTCCCCCTCTGGGTCTCACCGTGCCCTAGTGACTGTGAATCCAACTTTGGCCTGACTTGGACCTGCTGACGCTGGTTGCCACCTGCCCCTGACCTCGAACTGTTGACTCTGGTTCTTTCAAGGGCCTCCCCTGTACCTGGTGATCCTGGTCCCCACCTGAGCCTCACCTGGACGTGGTGACTCTTGTCAACACCGGGGACTCACCTGGACCTGCTTACTGTGTTCCACACCTGGGTCTCAAGTAGACGTGTTGACCATGGTCCCCAAGGAGGCCCCACATGTACCTGTTGCCTCTGATCCCCACCGGGGCCTCACGTGTACCTGGTAACTCTGGTCCTCACCTGGGCCTCATCTGGACCTAGTGACTGGTCCCCACCTGGGCTTCACCTGGATCTGGTGACTCTGGTCCCCACCTGGACCTCACCTGGATCTGGTGACACTGGTCCTCAGTTTGCCCTCACCCAGACCTGGTGACTCTTGTCCCCAGCTATACCTCAATTCGACCTGATGAATCTGGTCCTCACGTGGGCCTCACATGGATCTGGGACTCAGCTTGTTAGAGTGGCTCTTGTTCCCACAAGGATCTCACCTGATACTGGTGACTGTGGTCTTATTGTATGCCTCACCAGGACCTAGTGATTCTGTTCCCCATATGGGCCTGCATGGCCCTAGTGACTCTGGTTCTGACCCAGGCATCATTGGGACCTGGATACTCTCTTATATACCTGGGCCTCACCTGAATCTGGTGACTCTGGCCTGCAGGTTGGCCTCACATGGACTTTGTTAGTGGGATGCCACGTGGGCCTTACGCATACCTGGTGACTCAGGTCCCCACGTGGGCCTCTTGGACCTGGTGAATCTGGTCCTTACCTGGTCTTCTCCCAGACCCGGGGAATCTGGTCACAACCTGGGCCTCACCTTGACCTGGTGAATCTGGCCCCCATCTGGGCCTCACCCAGTCCTGGTGACTATGTTCCCCACCTGGACCTGATTGCTCTGGACTCTTTCTTAGCCTCACCTGGAACTGGTGACTCTGATCCTATCTGTGCGTCACCCAGACCTGTTGACTCTGGTCCTCACCTGGGCATCATTGGTACCTGGTTACTCTGTTCCACACCTGAGCCTCACCTGGACATGATGTCTCTGGGACCTCTCTGGGTCTCACCCTGACCTGGTGATCTGATCCCCATCTGGATGTCACCTGGACCAGGTGATTCTGGTACCCCTCTAGGCCTCAACCAGATCTGGTGACCCTTTTCCTCAACTGGGCCTCACCTGGACCTAGTGAATATGCGCCATCTGGGCCTCATTTGGACCTGGTGACTCTGGTCTCTCACTGGGCATCATTGGGAAATGGTTCCACTGCATGGCCTGCTGGTTGGCCTCACCTGGACCTGGTAACTCTGGTCCCTACCTGGGCATCATCGGGACATGGTTCCTCTGCATGGCCTGCAGGTTCGCCTCATTTTGACCTGGTGAGTGGGGTTCCCACGTGGGTCTTACCCATGCCTGGTGACACAGATCCCCACGTGGGCCTCACTTGAACCTGGTGAATGTGGTCCTTACCTAGTCCTCACCCGGAACTGGTAAATCTGGTCACCACCTGGGCATCACCTAGTCCTGGTGACTTTATTCCCCACCTGGACCTGATTGCTGTGGACACCTTCTCGGCCTCACCTGGAAGTGGTAATTCTGATCCTAACTGGGCCTCTTCCAGATCTGGTGACTCTGGTCCTCACCTGTGGACCATTATGACCTGGATACTCTGTTCCACACCTGAGCCTCACCTGGACATGATGAATCTGGATCCCCTCTGGGCCTCACCCTGACATGGTTCCTCTGGTCCCCATCTGGATGTCACCTAACCAGGTGAATCTGGTACCCCTATAGGCCTCAACCAAACCTGGTGACTCTAGTCCTCAACTGGGTCTGCCCGGGACCTAGTGAATATGCTCCCCAACTGCGCCTCATCTGGACATGATGACTCTGGTTCTACGTGGGCATCATCGGGACATGGTTACTCTATTCCCCACTGGGAGTGACCTGATCCTTGTAACACTGGTCTGACTTTGGCATTTTCTGTACCAGGTGACTCTGGCTCTACCTGGGCCTCACCTGTAACTGGTGACTCTTATCCTAAGCATGGCCTCACCTGACTTGGTTGGTGACTCTGGTCCCCATTAGGATGTAACCTGGACCAGGTGATTCTGGTACCCCTCTAGGCCTCAACCAGTTCTGGTGAGTCTGGTCCTCAATTGGCTTCACCTGGACCTAGTGAATATGCTCCATCTGGGCCTCATTTGGACCTGGTGACTGTCGTCCCTACCTGGGCATCATCGGGACATGGTTCCGCACATGGCCTGCAGGTTGGCCTCACCTGGACCTGGTGAGTGGGATTGCCACCTGTGGCTAACCCATACCTGGTGACTCAGGTCCCCACGTGGGCCTCTTGGACCTGGTGAATCTGGTCCTTACCTCTTCTTCTCCCAACCTGGGGACTCTGGTCATCACCTGGGCCTCACTTGGACAAGGTGAACTGGTCCCCATCTGGGCCTCACCCAGTCCTGGTTACTTTGTTCCCCACCTGGAACTGATTGCTGTGGACTCTTTCTTGGCCTCACCTGGAACTGGTGACTCTGATCCTATCTGCGCGTCACCCAGATCTGGTGACTCTGGTCCTCATTGGGCATCATTGGTACCTGGTGACTCAGTTCCACCCCTGAACCTCACCTGGACATGATGACTCTGGAACCTCTCTGGGCCTCACACTGTCCTGGTGACTCTGGTCCCCATCTGGATGTCACCTGGACCAGGTGATACTGGTACCCCTCTGAGCCTCAACCAGATCTGGTGACTCTGGTCCTCTACTGGGCCTCACCTGGACCTAGTGAATATGCTCCTTCTGGGCCTCATTTGGACCTGGTGACCCTGGTCACTACCTGGGCATCATCGGGACATGGTTCCACTGCATGGCCTGCAGGTTGGCATCACCTGGACCTGGTAACTCTGGTTCCTACATGTACATCATCGGGACACGGTTCCTCTGCATGGCGCGAAGGATGGCCTCTCCCGGACCTGGTGAGTTTGGTTGCAACCTGTGCCTCACCCGTACCTGGGGACACAGGTCCCCGCTTGGGCCTCTTGGACCTGGTGAATCTGGTCCTTACCTGGTCGTCTCCCAGCCCCAGGGTCTCTGGTCACCACCTGGGAATCACCTGGACCTGGTGAATCTGGTCCTGACCAGGGCCTCACCCAGTCCTGGTGACTTTGTTCCCCACCTGGACCTGATTGCTGTGGACTCCTTCTTGGCCTCACCTGTAACTGGTGACTCTGATCATATCTGCGCGTCACCCAGACCTGGTGACTCTGGTCCTCACCTGGGCATCATTGGTACCCGGTGACTCTGTTCTACACCTGAGCCTCACCTGGACATGATGACTCTGGAACCTCTCTGGGCCTCACCCTTCCCTGGTGACTGTGGTCCCCATCTGGATGTCAACTGGACCAGGGGATTCTTGTACACCTCTCGGCCTCAACCAGATCTGGTGACTCTGGTCCTCAACTGGGCCTCACCTGGACCTAGTGAATATGATCCATCTGGGCCTCATTTGGACCTGGTGACCCTGGTCACTACCTGGGCATCATCGGGACATGGTTTCACTGCATGGCCTGCAGGTTGAACTCACCTGGACCTGGTAACTCTGGTCCCTACCTGGGCATCATCGGGACATGGTTCCACTGCATGGCCTGCAGGTTGGCCTCACCTGGACCTGGTAACTCTGGTCCCTACCTGGGCATCATCTGGACACGGACACTTGGACATGATGTCTCTGGAACCTCTCTGGGCCTCACCCTGACCTGGTGACTCTGGTCCCCATCTCGTTGTCACCTGAACCAGGTGATTCTGGTACACTTATAGGGCTCAACCAGATCTGGTGACTCTGGTCCTCAACTGGGCCTCACCTAGACCTAGTGAATATGCTCCATCTGGGCCTCATCTGGACATGGTGATTCTGATCCCTACCTCGGCATTACCGGGACATGGTTCCACTGCATGGCCTGCAGGTGTGCCTCACCTGGACCTGATAACTCTAGACCCCACCTGGGCATCATCGGGACATGGTTCCTCGGCATGGCCTGCAGGTTTGCCTCACTTGGACCTAGTGAGTGGGGTTTTCACCTGAGACTCACCCATGCCTGGTGACACAGGTACCAACGTGGGCCTCACGTGGACCTGGTGAATCTGGTCCTTCCCTTGTCCTCACCCGGAACTGGTATCTCTGGTCATCACCTGGGAATCACCTGGACATTGTGATTCTGGTCCCCATTGGGCCTCATCCAGTCCTGGTGACTTTGTTCCCACCTGGACCTGATTGCTGTGTACTCCTTATGGCCCTCACCTGGAACTAGTGACTCTGATCCTAACTGGGCCTCACCCAGATCTGGTGACTATGGTCCTCACCTATGGACCATTATGACCTGGATACTCTGTTCCACACCTGAGCCTCACCTGGACATGATGACTCTGGATCCCCTCTGGGCCTCAGCCTGACATGGTGACTCTGGTCCCCATCTGGATGTCACCTAGACCAGGTGAATATGGTACCCCTCCAAGCCTCAACTAGACCTGGTGACTCTGGTCCTCAACTTGGCCTAACCGGGACCTAGTGAATATGCTCCCCACCTGCACCTCATCGGGAGCTGTTAACTCTGGTTCTACCTGGGCATCATCGGGACATGGTTACTCTATTCCACACTGGGACTGACCTGATCCTGGTAACTCTGGTCCTGACTTTGGCCTCTTCTGTACCAGGTGACTCTGGCTCCACCTGGTCCTCACCTGTAACTGGTGATTGTCGTTCCCACATGGACATCATGTGGACCTGGAGGCTGCAGTGTTTCTAGCTTCTCATGTACCTCGTGACTCTGGTCCCCACCAGGGCCTCACCGGGACCTGGTGAGTGTGGTTGCCACCTGCACCTCACCTGGACCTGGTGATTCTGGCCTGGACCTGAGACTACCCTGGATCTGGTGACTGTGGTCTCCACCTGGGCTTCACCTGGATTTGGGGACTCCGGTCCCCATCTGGGCGTCACCTGGCCCTGTTGACCATGGTACTCAAGTGGGCAAAATTGGGACCTGGTGACTGTGTTCCACACCTGGACCTCAACTGGACAGGCGACTCTGGTCCCCCTCTGGGTCTCACCGTGCCATGGTGACTGTGAATCCAACTTTGGCCTGACTTGGACCTGCTGACCCTGGTTCCCACCTGCGACTGACGTCGTACTGTTGACTCTGGTACTTTCAAGGGCCTCCCCTGGACCTGGTGATCCTGGTCCCCACCTGGGCCTCACCTGGACGTGGTAACTTTTGTCACCACTGGTTACTCACCTAGACCTGGTTACTGTGTTCCACACCTGAGCCTCAAGTAGACCTGTTGACCATGGTCCCCAAGCCGCCTCACATGGACCTGTTGCCTCTGATCCCCACCGGGGCCTCTCGTGTACCTGGTAACTCTGGTCCTCACCTGGGCATCATTGGTCCTGGTGACTCTGTTCCATACCTGAGGCTCCCCTGGACATGATGTCTCTGGAACCTCTCTGGCTATCAACCTGACCTGGTGACTCTGGTCCCCATATGGATGTCACCTGGACCAGGGGATTATGGTAACCCTCTGGGCCTCAACCAGGTCTGGTGACTCTGGTCCTCAAATGGGCCTCACCTGGACCTAGTGAATATGCTCCGTCTGGGCCTCATTTGGACCTGGTGACTCTGGTCCCTACCTGGGCATCATCGGGACATGGTTCCACTGCATGACATGCAGGTTGGCCTCACCTGGACCTGGTAACTCTGGTCCCTACCTGCATTATCGGGACATGGTTCCACTGCATGGCCTGTAGGTTGGCCTCACCTGGACCTGGTAACTCTCGTGCCTACCTGAGCATCTTTGGGACCTGTTTCCTCTGCATGGCCTGCAGGTTGGCCTCACCTGGAACTGGTGAGTGGTTTTGTCACCTGGGCCTCACCCTTGCCTAGTGACACAGGTCCCCACGTGGGCCTCACTTGGACCTGGTGAATCTGGTCCTTACCTGGTGGTTATCCGGAACTGGTAACTCTGGTCACCACATGGGAATCAACTGGGCCTGCTGAATCTGGTCCCCATCTGGGCCTCACCCAATCCTGTTGACTTTCTTCCCCACCTGGACCTGATTGCTGTGGACTCCTCCTTGGCTAACCTGGAACTGCTGACTCTGATGCTAACTGGGCCTCACCCAGATCTGGTGACTCTGGTCCTCACCTGTGGACCATTATGACCTGGATACTCTGTTCCACACCTGAGCCTCACCTGGATATGTTGACTCTGGATCCCCTCTGGGCCTCAGCCTGACTTGGGGACTCTGCACCCCATCTGGATGTCACCAGACCAGGTAAATCTGGTACCCCTCTAGGCCTCACCTAGACCTGGTGACTCAGGTCCTCAACTGGGCCTCAACGGGACCTAGTGAACATGCTCCCCACCTGCGCCACATCTGGGCCTGGTGACTCTGGTTCTACCTGGGCATCATCGGGACATGGTTACTCTATTCCCACTTGGAGTGACCTGATCCTGGTAACTCTGGTCCTGACTTTGGCCTCTTCTGTTCCAGGTGAGTCTGGCTCCACCTGGGCCTCACCTGTAACTGGTGACTCTGATCCTAAGCATGGCCTCACCTGACCTGGTGACTGTGGTTCCCATCGGGACCTCACCTGGACCTCATGTCTCTGGTCCCACTTAGGCCTCACCAGGATCTGGTGTCTCTGCCACCCACCTGGGTAGCATCAGGATATGGTTACACTGTTCACTAACAGTGACCCAGCAGGACCTATTAACTCTGGTCTTCACCTGGGCCACACCTGGACATGGTGACACTTTTTCCCACGTAGGTCTCACCTGGACATGGTGAGTCGGATCCCCACCTGGTCCTCACCTGTAACTGGTGATTCTCTTTCCCACATGGAGATCATTTGGACCTGTTGGCTGCAGTGTTTCTAGCATCTTTTTTTTAATTTTTATTTATTTATGATAGTCACAGAGAGAGAGAGAGACAGAGACACAGGCAGAGGGAGAAGCAGGCTCCATGCACTGGGAGCCCGAGGTGGGATTCGATCTCCGGTCTCCAGGATCGCGCCCTGGGCCAAAGGCAGGCGCCAAACCGCTGCGCCACCAAGGGATGCCATGTGTTTCTAGCTTCTCATGTACCTCGTGACTCGGGTCTCCACCAGTGCCTCACCGGGACCTGGTGAGTTTGGTTGCCACCTGCACCACACCTGGACCTGGTGATTCTGGTCTGCACCTGACACTACCCTGGATCTTGTGACTGTGGTCCCCACCTGGGCTTCACCTGGATTTCGGGACTCCGGTCCCCACCTCGGTCTCACCTGGCCCTGGGACCATGGTCCTCAACTGGACAAATTTGGGACCTGGTGACTGTGTTCCACAACTGGACTTCACCTGGACCATGTGACTATGCTCCCCCTCTGGGTCTCACCGTGCCCTAGTGACTGTGAATTCCACTTTGGCTTGACTTGGACCTGCTGACCCTGGTTGTCACCTGCGCCAGAACTCGAACTGTTGACTCTGGTTCTTTCAAGGGCCTCCCCTGTAACTGGTGATCCTGGTCCCACCTGGGCTTCACCTGGACGTGGTGACCCTTGTAACCACGGGGGACTCACCTGGACCTGCTTACTGTGTTCCACATCTGGGTCTCAAGTGGACCTGTTGATCATGGTCCCCAAGCCGTCGTCACATGGACCTGTTGCCTCTGATCCCCACCGGATCCTCACGTGTACCTGGTAACTCTGGTCCTCACCTGGGCCTCATCTCACCTAGTGACTCTGGTCCCCACCTGGGCTTCACCTGGATCTGGAGACTCTGGTCCCCACCTGGACTTTACCTGGACCTGGTGACTGTGGTCCCACCCGGGCCTCTATTGGATGAGGTGACTGGTTCCCACAGGGACCTCACCTGGACCTGGTGACTCAGGTCCTCATATGGGCATCATGGTACCTGGTTTCTCAGTTCCACATCGGGGCCTCACCTGGACCTAGTGATTCTCGTCCCCCTCTGGGCCTCAACCTGACGTGGTGACTCTGGTCACCCCTGGATATCACCAGAACCGGGTGACTCTGGTCCCCCTCTGGGACTCTCCCGGAGCTGGGGACACTGGTCCTCAGCTGGGCCTCAACAGGACCTGGTGAATCTACTCCTCACTTAGGCCTCGTCTGGACCTTGTGACTCTTTTCCCACCTTGCATCAATGGGACATGGTTACACTGTTGCCCACCTGGGCCTCTCCTGGACATGATAACTTTGCTCCACACTTTGGCCTTAACTGGTCCTGATGAATCTTGTCTCCCCACCTACACCTCAATCTGGACCTGGTGAGTGTGGTCCCCACCTGGGTGTCACCTGGACCTGGTGACTCTCGTTCCCACTTGAAACACACCTGGCCCTGTTGACTGTGGTGTTCTTGTAGACTCACATTTACTTGTGACTCCGGTCCCCACTAGGGCCTCACCTGGATCTGGTGACTCTAACCTGCAGGTTGGCCTCACCTGGACCTGGTGAGTCGGGTTGCCACATGGGCCTCCCCCATACGTGTTGACTCAGGTCCACACGTGGGCTTCTTGGACCTGGTGAATCTGGTCATTACCTGGTCCTCTCCCAGACTCGGGGACTCTGGTCAACACCTGGGCCTCACCAAATCTGGTGAATCTGGTCCCCATCTGGGCCTCACCCAGTCCTGGTGACTTTGTTCCCACATGGACCTGATTGCTGTGGACGCCTTCTTGGCCTCTCCTGGAACTGGTGTCTCTGATCCTAACTGGGCCTCACCCAGATCTGGTGACTCTGGTCCTCACCTGTGGACCATTATGACCTGGATACTCTGTTCCAACGTGAGCCTCACCCGGACATGATGACTCTGGATCCCCTCTGGGCCTCAGCCTGACATGGTGACTCTGGTCCCCATCTGGATGTCACCTAGACCAGGTGAATCTGGTACCCCTCCAAGCCTCAACTAGACCTGGTGACTCGGTCCTCAACTTGGCCTAACCGGAACCTAGTGAATATGCTCCCACCTGCAACTCATCTGGCCCTGGTAACTCTGGTTCTACCTGGGCATCATCGGAACATGGTTACTCTGTTCCACACTGGGACTGACCTGATCCTGGTAACTCTGGTCCTGACTTTGCCCTCTTCTGTACCAGGAGACTCTGGCTCCACCTGGGCCTCACCTGTAACTGGTGACTCTGATCCTAAGCATGGCCTAACCTGACCTGGTGACTGTGGTTCCCATCGGGACCTCACCTGGACCTCATGTCTCCGGTTACACCTGGGCCTCACCAGGACCTGGTGTCTCTGGTACCCACCTGGGTAGCATCAGGATATGGTTACATTGTTCACTAATAGTGACCCAGCCAGACCTATTAACTCCGGTCTTCACCTGGGCCACACCTGGACATGGTGACACTGGTTCCCATCTGGGTCTCACCTGGACATGGTGAGTCGGATCCCCACCTGGTCCTCACCTGTACCTGGTGATTCTCATTCCAGCATGGACATCATGTTCACCTGGTGGCTGCAGTGTTTCTAGCTTCTCATGTACCTAGTGACTCTGGTCCCCACCAGGGCCTAACCGGGACCTGGTGAGTGTGGTTGCCACCTGCACCTCACCTGGACCTGGTGATTCTGGTCTGCACCTGAGACTACCCTGGATCTGGTGACTGTGGTTCCCTCCTGGGCTTCACCAGGATTTGGGGACTCTGGTCCCCATCTGGGCCTCACCTGGCCCTGTTGACCATGGTACTCAACTGGGCAAAATTGGGACCCTGTGACTGTGTTCCACAACTGGACCTCACCTGGACCAGGTGACTCTGGTCCCCCTCTGGGTCTCACCGTGCCCTAGTGACTGTGAATCCAACTTTGGCCTGACTTGGAACTCTTGACGCTGGTTGCCACCTGCGCCTGACCTCGAACTGTTGACTCTGGTTCGTTCAAGGGCTTACCCTGTACCTGGTGATCCTGGTCCCCACCTGGGACTCACCTGGACGTGGTGACTCTTGTCCCCACCGGGGACTCACCTGGACCTGCTTACCTTGTTCCACATCTGGGCCACAAGTAGACTTGTTGACCCTGGTCTCCAAGCCGGCCTCACATGGACCTGTTGCCTCTGATCCCCACCGGGGCCTCACGTGTACCGGGTATCTCTGGTCCTAACCAGGGCCTCATCTGGACCTAGAGACTCTGGTCCCCACCTGGGCTTCACCTGATTCTGGTGACTCAGGTCCCCACCTGGACTTCACCTGGATCTGGTGACTCTGGTCCCAACTGGACCTCTCCTGGACCTGGTGACTCTCTTTCCAACATGGACCTCACCTGGATCTGGTGCCTCTGGTCCTCATTTTCGCCTCTCCTGGACCTGGTGTCTCTCATCCCCACTTTCACCTAACTCAGAACTGCTGAATCATGCCCCACCTAGGCCGCACCCAGACCTGGTGACTCTTGTCCCCAGCTATGCCTCAATTCGACCTGATGAATCTTGTCCTCACGTGGGCCTCACATGGACGTGGGACTCAGCTGGATTGAGTGGCTCTGGTTCCCACAAGGGGCTCACCTGATTCTGGTGACTCTGGTCTTATTCTATGCCTCACCAGGACCTAGTGATTCTGTTCCCCATCTGCGCCTGCATGACCCTAGTGACTCTGGTCCTCACCCAGGCATCATTGGGATCTGGATAATCTATTCCACACCAGGGTGTCACTCTGACCAGGGACCTCTGGTCCCATTCTGTTCCTCAACTAAACTGGTTACTCTGGTTATCCCTCTGGGGCCTCACCCTTACCTGGTGACTCTGGTCACCCTTTGGGCTTCACTTGGGACTGGTGAATCTGGTCCTTAGCTGGTCCACACCTGGATCTGGTGACAGGTCGCCACCTGGGGCTCACCTGGACTTGGTGAATCCTGTTGCCACCTGCGCCTCACCTGGACCTTGTGACTGTGGTCCCACCTGGACCTCACCTGGATCTGGTGGCTCTGGTTCCCATATGGCGCTCTCCTGGTCCTGGTTCCTGTGGTCTCCTTCTGGCCTCACCTAGAACACAATGACTCTGATCCATATTTGGGCCTTCTCCTGGACCTGTGGACTCTGGTCCTTACCTGGGCATCATTGGGACCTGGATACTCTCTTATATAACTTGGCCTCACCTGGACCTGGTGAGTGTGGTCCCACCTGGGCCTCACCTGGACGAGGGTAACTGGTTCCCACAGGGACCTCACCTGGACCTGGTGACTCAGGTCCTCATATGGGCATCATTGGACCTGGTTTCTCAGGTCCACATTGGGGCCTCACCTGGACCTAGGGATTCTCGTCCCCCTCTGGGCCTCACCCTGACGTGGTGACTCTGGTCCCCACCTGGATATCACCAGAACCTGGTGACTCTGGTCCCCCTCTGGGACTCACCCAGAGCTTGGGACACTGGTCCTCAGATGGGCCTCAACAGGACCTGGTGAATCTACTCCTCACTTAGGCCTCGTCCGGACCTTGTGACTCTTTTCCCACCTGGCATCAATGGGACATGGTTACTCTGTTCCCCACCTATGCCTCTACTGGACATGATAACTTTGCTCAACACTTTGGCCTCAACTGCTCCTGATGAATCTGGTCCCCCCACCTAGGCCTCAATCTGGACCTGGTGACTGTGGTTCCCCACCTGGGTCTCAGCTGGACCTGGTGACTCTCGGTCCCACATGAAAAACATCTAGACCTGGTGACTGTGGTGTTCTTGTAGACTCACATTTACCTGGTGACTCCGGTCCCCACTGGGGCCTCACCTGTTCTGGTGACTCTGGCCTGCAAGTTGGCCTCACCTGGACCTGGTGAGTGGGGTTCCCACCTGGGCATCACACATAACTGGTGACCACGTCCCCACGTGGGCCTCTTGGATCTGGTGAATCTGGCCCTTACCTGGTCCTCTCCCAGACCCGGGGACTCTGGTCACCACCTTGGCCTCACCTGGGCCTGGTGAATCTGGTCCCCATCTGTGCCTCACCCAGTCCTGGTGACTTTGTTCCCCACTTGGACCTGATTGCTGTGGACTCTATCTTGGCCTCACTTGGAACTGGTGACTCTGATCCTATCTGTGTGTCACACAGACCTGGTGACTCTCGTCCTCACTTGGGCATCATTGGTACCTGATTACTCTGTTTCACACCTGAGCCTCCCCTGGACATGATGACTCTGGAACCTCTCTGGGCCTCACCCTGACCTGGTGACTCTGGTCCAATTCTGGATGTCACCTGGACCAGGTGATTCTGGTACCCCTCTAGGCCTCAACCAGATCTGGTGACTTTTGTCCTCAACTTGGCCTCACCTGGACCTAGTGAATATGCTCCATCTGGGCCTCATTTGGACCTGGAGACTCTGGTCACTCACTGAGCATCATCGGGAAATGGTTCCACAGCATGGCCTGCTGGTTTGCCTCACCTGGACCTGGTAACTCTTGTCCCTACCTGGGTTTCATCGGGACACGGTTCCTCTACTTGGCCTGCCGGTTGGCCTCATCTTGACCTCGTGAGTGGAGTTCCCACCTGGGTCATACCCATGCCTGGTGACACAGGTCCCCACGTGGGCCTCACTTGGACCTGGTGAATTTGGTCCTTACCTAGTCCTCACCCGGAATTGGTAAATCTGGTCACCACCTGGGCATCACCTAGACCTGACTTTGTTCCCCACCTGGACCTGATTGCTGTGGACACCTTCTTGGCCTCACCTGGAAGTGGTAACTCTGATCCTAACTGGGCCTTTCCCAGATTTGGTGACTCTGGTCCTCACCTGTGGACAATTATGACCTGGATACTCTGTTCCACACCTGAGCATCCCCTGGACATTATGACTCTGGATCCCCTCTGGGCCTCACCCTGACATGGTTACTCTGGTCCCCATCTGGATGTCACCTAGACCAGGTGAATCTGGTACCCCTCTGTGCCTCAACCAGATCTGGTGACTCTGGTCCTCAACTGGGCCTCACCTGGATCTAGTGTATATGCTCCATCTGGGCCTCATTTGGACCTGGTGACTCTGGTCCCTACGTGGGCAACATCGGGACATGGTTCCAAATAATGGTCTGCATGGTGGCCTCTTCTTGACCTGGTAACTCTGGTCCCTACCTGGGCATCATCGGGACACGGTTCCTCTGCATGGCCTGCAGGTTGGCGTCACCTGGACCTCGTACCTCTGGTCCCTACCTGGGCATCATCGGGACACTGTTCCTCTGCATGACCTGCAGGTTGGCCTCACCTGGACCTGGAGAGTGGGCTTGCACCTGGGCCTCATCCATACCTGGTGACACAGGTCCCACGTGGGCCTAACTTGGACCTGGTGAATCTGGTCCTTACCTGTTCCTCACCCGGAACTGGTAAGCCTTGTCACCACCTGGGAATCACCTGGACCTGGTGAATCTGGTCCCCATCTGGGCCTCACCCAGTCCTGGTGACTTTGTTCCCCACCTGGACCTGATTGCTGTGGACTCCTTCTTGGACTCACCTGGAACTTGTGACTCTGCTTCTAACTGGTCCTCACCCAGATATGGTGACTCTGGTCCTCACCTGTGGACCATTATGACCTGGATACTCTATTTCACACCTGAAACTCACCTGGACATGATGACTCTGGATGCCCTCTGGGCCTCACCCTGACATGGTGACTCTGGTCCCCATCTGGATGTCCCCTAGACCAGGTGAATCTGGTACCCCTCTAGGCGTCAACTAGACCTGGTGACTCTGGTCCTCATCTGGGCCTCACCTGGACCTAGTGAATATTCTCCCCACCTGCACCTCGATGGACCTGGTGACTCTGGTTCTACCTGTGCATCATTGGGACATGGTTACTGTATTACCCACAGGGACTGACCTGATCCTGGTAACTCTGGTCCTGACTTTGGCCTCTTCTGTACCAGGAGACTCTGGCTCCACCTGGGCCTCACCTGTACCTGGTGACTCTGATCCTAAGCATGGCCTCACCTGACCTGGTGACTGTGGTTCCCATCGGGACCTCACCTGGACCTCATGTCTCCGGTTACACCTGGACCTCACCAGGACCTGGTGTCTCTGGTACCCACCTAGGTAGCATCAGGATATGGTTACACTGTTCACTAATAGTGACCCAGCCAGACCTATTAACTCTGGTCTTCACCTGGGCCACACCTGGACATGGTGCCACTGGTTCGAACCTGGGTCTCACCTGGAAATGGTGAGTCAGATCCCCACCTGGTCCTCACGTGTAACTTGTGATTCTCATTCCAGCATGGACATCACGTGGACCTGGTGGCTGCAGTGTTTCTAGCTTCTCATGTACCTCGTGACTCTGGTCCCCACCAGGGCTTCACCGGGACCTGGTGAGTGTGGTTGCCACCTGCACCTCACCTGGACCTGGTGATTCTGGTCTGCACCTGAGACTACCCTGGATCTGGTGACTGTGGTTCCCTCCTGGGCTTCACCTGGATTTGGGGACTCCGGTCCCCATCTGGGCCTCACCTGGCCCTGTTGACCATGGTCCTCAACTGGGCAAAATTGGGACCCTGTGACTGTGTTCCACAACTGGACCTCACCTGGACCAGGTGACTCTGGTCCCTCTCTGGATCTCACCGTGCCCTAGTGACTGTGAACCCCACTTTGGCCTGGCTTCGACCTGCTGACCCTGGTTGCCACCTGCGCCTGACCTCGAACTGTTGACTCTGGTTCTTTCAAGGGCCTCCCCTGTACCTGGTGATCCTGGTGCCCACCTGGTCCTCACCTTGACGTGGTGACCTTTGTCACCACCCGGGACTCACCTGGACCTGCTTACTGTGTTCCACACCTGTGCCTCAAGTACACCTCTTGACCATTGTCCCCAAGCCCGACTAACATGGACCTGTTGCCTCTGATCCCCACCGGGGCCTCACGTGTACCTGGTAACTCTGGGCCTCACCTGGGCCTTATCTGCACCTAGAGACTCTGGTCCCCACCTGGACTTCACCTGGATCTGGGTACTCTGGTCCCCACCTGGATTTTACCTGGATCTGGTGACTCTGGTCCCCACCTGGATATCACCAGAACCGGGTGACACAACCGGAGTTGGGGACACTGGTCCTCAGCTGGGCCTCAACAGGACCTGGTGAATCTACTCCAAACTTAGGCTTCGTCTGGACATTGTGACTCTTTTCCCACCTGGCATCAATGGGACATGGTTACTCTGTTCCCCACCTGGACCTCACCTGGACATGATAACTTTGCTGCACACTTTGGCCTCAACTGGTCCTGATGACTCTCGTCCCCCAACCTAGGCCTCAATCTGGACCTGGTGACTGTCGTCCCCAACTGGGTCTCAGCTGGACCTGGCGACTCCCGTTCCCACATGAACCACTACTGGACCTGGTGACTGTGGTGTTCTTGTAGACTCACATTTACCTTGTGACTCCCGTCCCCACTAGGGCCTCACGTGAATCTGGTGACTCTGGCCTGCAGGTTGGCCTCACCTGGACCTGGTGAGTGTGGTTGCCACCTGGGCCTCACCCATACCTGGTGACTCAGTTCCCCACGTGGGTCATGTGGACCTGGTGAATTTGGTCCTTACCTGGTCCTCTCCCGGACCCGGGGACTCTGGTCACAACCTGGGCCTCAGCTGGACCTGGTGAATCTGGTCCCCTTCTGGGTCTCACACAGGGTTGGTGACTTTGTTCCCCACCTGGACCTGATTGCTGTGGACTCTTTCTTGGCCTCACCTGGAACTGGTGACTCTGGTCCCTATCTGGATGTACCTGGACCAGGGGATTCTGGTACCCCTCTGGGCCTCAACCAGATATGGTGACTCTGGTCCTCAAATGGGCCTCACCAGGACCTAGTGAATATGCTCCATCTGGGCCTCATTTGGACCTGGTGACTCTGGTCCCTACGTGGGCAACATCGGGACATGGTTCCACATAATGGTCTGCAGGTTGGCCTCTTCTTGACCTGGTAATTCTGGTCCCTACCTTGGCATCATCGGGACACGGTTCCTCTGCATGGCCTGCAGGTTGGCGTCACCAGGACCTGGTGAGTGGGCTTGCCACCTGGGCCTCACCCATACCTGGTGACACAGGTCCCACGTGGGCCTCACTTGGACCTGGTGAATCTGGTCCTAACCTGGTCCTCACCCGGAACTGGTAACTCTTGTCACCACCTGGGAATCACCTGGACCTGGTGAATCTGGTCCCCATCTGGGCCTCACCCAGTCCTGGTGAATTTGTTCCCCACCTGGACCTGATTGCTGTGGACTCCTTCTTGGCCTCACCTGAAAATTGTAACTCTGCTCCTAACTGGGCCTCACCCAGATCTGGTGAATCTGGTCCTCACCTGTGGACCATTATGACCTGGATACTCTGTTCCACACCTGAACCTCACCTGGACATGATGACTCTGGATCCCCTCTGGGCCTCACCCTGACATGGTGACTCTGGTCCCCATCTGGAGGTCCCCTAGACTAGGTGAATTTGATACACCTCTAGGCCTCAACTACACCTAGTGACTCTGGTCATCATCTGGGCCTCACCTGGACCTAGTGAATATTCTCCCCACCTGCGCCTCGATGGACCTGGTGACTCTGGTTGTACCTGGGCATCATTGGGACATGGTTACTGTATTACCCACTGGGACTGACCTGATCCTGGTAACTCTGGTCCTGACTTTGGCCTCTTCTGTAAGAGGTGACTCTGTGTCCACCTGGGCCTCACCTGTACCTGGTGACTCTGATCCTAAGCATGGCCTCACCTGACCTGGTGACTGTGGTTCCCATCGGGACCTCACCTGGACCTCATGTCTCCAGTTACACTTGGGCCTCACCAGGACCTGGTGTCTCTGGTACCCACCTGGGTAGCATCACGATATGGTTACACTGTTCACTAACACTCATCCAGCCGGACCTAATAACTCTGGTCTTCACCTGGGGCACACCAGTACATGGTGACACTGGTTCCCATCTGGGTCTCACCTGGACATGGTGAGTCGGATCCCCACCTGGTCCTCACCTGTAACTGGTGATCCTCGTTCCCACATGGACATGATGTGGACCTGGTGGCTGCAGTGTTTCAAGCTTCTCATGTACCTCGTGTCTCTGGTCCCCACCGGGGCCTCACCGGGACCGGGTGAGTGTGGTTGCCACCTGCACCTCACCTGGACCTGGTGATTCTGGTCTGCACCTGAGACTACCCTGGATCTGGTGCCTGTGGTCCCCACCTTGGCTTCACCTGGATTTGGGGACTCCGGTCCCCATCTAGGCCTCACCTGGCCCTGTTGACCATGGTCCTCAACTGTGCAAAATTGGTAACCGGAGACTGTGTTCCACAACTGGACCTCACCTGGACCAGGTGACACTGGTCCCACTCTGGGTCTCACCGTGCCCTAGTGACTGTGAACCCCACTTTGGCCTGACTTGGACCTGCTGACCCTGGTTGCCACCTGGGCCTGACCTCGAACTGTTGACTCTGGTTCTTTCAAGGGCCTTCCCTGGACCTGGTGATCCTGGTTGGACCTGGGCCACACCTGGACGTGGTGACTCCTGTCACCAATGGGTAGTCACCTGGACCTGCTTACTGTGTTCCACACCTGAGCCTCAAGTAGACCTGTTGACCATGGTCCCCAAGCCGGCCTCACATGGACCTGTTGCCTCTGATCCCCACCGGGTCCTCACGTGTACCTGGTAACTCTGGTCCTCACCTGGGCCAGATCTGGACCTAGTGACTCTGGTCCCCATCTGGGCTTCACATGGATCTGGTGACTCTGGTCCCCACCTGGACTTTACCTGGATCTGGTGACTCTGGACTCCACCTGGACCTCTCCTGGACCTCGTGACTCTCTTTCCAACATGGACCTCACCTGGATCTGGTGACTCTGGTCCTCAGTTTGGACTCACCTGGACCTGGTATCTCTCGTCCCCACTTGGACCTAACTCAGAACTGCTGAATCTTGCCCCACCTAGGCCGCACCCAGACCTGGTGACCCTTGTCCCCAGCTATGCCTGAATACGCCCTGATGAATCTGGTCCTCACGTGGGCCTCACATGGTCCTGGGACTCAGCTGGATAGAGTGGCTCTGGTTCCCACAAGGGGCTCACCTGATACTGCTGAATGTGGTCTTATTCTATGCCTCAATAGGACCTAGTGATTCTGTTCCCCATCTGCGCCTGAATGGCCCTAGTGACTCTGGTCCTCACCCAGGCGTCATTGGGACCTGGATACTCTATTCCACACCTGGGCCTCACTTTGACCAGGGACCTCTGGTCCCATTCTGGGCCTCAAACTAAACTGGTTACTCTGGTTCCCCCTCTGGCCCTCACCCTGACCTGGTGACTCTGGTCACCCGTTGGGCTTCACTTGGGCCTGGAGAATCTGGTCCTTATCTGTTCCGCACCTGGATCTGGTGACTGGTCGCGACCTTGGCCTCACCTGGACTTGGTGAATTCTGTTGCCACCTGCGCCTCACCTGGACCTTGCGACTGTGGTCCCACCTGGACCTCACCTGGATCTCTTGGCTCTGGTTCCCATATGGGGCTTTCCTTGACTTGGTTCCTGTGGTCTCCATCTTGCCTCACATGGAACACAATGACTCTGATCCATATTTGGGCCTTTCCTGGACCTGTTGACTCAGGTCCTTACCTGGGCATTATTGGGACGTGGATACTCTCTTATATAACTCGGCCTCACCTGGACCTGGTGACTGTTGTCCCACCTGTGCCTCACCTGGTCGAGGTGACTGGTTCCCACAAGGACCTCACATGGAACTGGTGACTCAGGTCCTCATATGGGCATCATGGGACCTGGTTTCTCAGTTCCACATCGGGGCCTCACCTGGACCTAGTGATTCTCGTCCCCCTCTGCGCGTCACCCTGACATGGTGACTGTGGTCCCCACCTGGATATCACCAGAACCGGGTGCCTCTGGTCCCCCTCTGGGACTCACCCGGAGCTGGGGACTCTGGTGCTCAATTGGGCCTCAACAGGACCTGGTGAATCTACTCCTCACTTAGGCCGCGTCTGGACCTTGTGACTCTTTTCCCACCTGGCATCAATGGGACATGTTTACTCTCTTCCCCACCTGGGCCTCACCTGGACATGATAACTTTGCTCCATACTTTGGCCTCAACTGGTCCTGAGGACTCTGGTCCCCCCACCTAGGCCTCAATCTGGTCCTGATGACTGTGGTCCCCACCTGGGTCTCACCTGGACCTCGTGACTCTCGTTCCCACATGAACCACACCTGGCCCTGGTGACAGTGGTGTTCTGGTAGACTCACATTTACATGGTGACTCTGGTCCCCGCTAGGGCCTCACGTCGATCTGGTGACTTTGGCCTGCAGGTTTGCCTCACCTGGTCCTGGTGAGTGGGGTTGCCACCTGGGCCTCATCCATACCTGGTGACTCAGGTCCCCACGTGGGCCTCTTGGACCTGGTGAATCTGGTCCTTACCTGGTCCTCTCCCAGACCCGGGGACTCTGGTCACCACCTGGGCCTCACCTGGACCTTGTCAATCTGGTCCTCATCTGGGCCTCACCCAGTCTTGGTGACTTTGTTCCCCACCGGGACCTGATTGCTGTGGACTCTTTCTTGGCCTCACCTGGACCTGGTGACTCTGATCCTATCTGCGTGTCACCCTGACCTGGTGACTCTGGTCCACACCTGGGCATCATTGGTACCTGGTGACTCTGTTCCACACCTGAGCCTCACCTGGACATGATGACTCTGGAACCTTTCTGTGTCTCACCCTGACCTGGTGACTCTGGTCCCCAACTGGATGTCATCTGGACCAGGTGATTCTGGTACCCCTCTAGGCCTCAACCTGATCTGGTGACTTGGTCCTCAACTGGGCCTCACCTGGACCTAGTGAATATGCTCCATCTGTGCCTCATTTGGACCTGGTGACTCTGGTCCGTACCTGGGCATCATAGGGACATGGTTCCATTGCATGGCCTGCAGGTTGGCCTCACCTGGAACTGGTAAATCTGGTTCCTACCTGGGCATCATCGGGACATGGTTCCATTGCATGGCCTGCAGGTTGGCCTCACCTGGACCTGGTAAATTTGGTTCCTACCTGGGCATCATCAGGACATGTTCCTCTGCATGGCCTGCAGGTTGGCCTCACCTGGACCTGAGAACTCTAGTCCCTACCTCGGCATCATCGGGACATGTTTCCTCTGCATGGCCTGCAGGTTGGCCTCACCTGGACCTGGTGAGAGGGGTTGTCATTTGGGCCTCACACATGCCTGGTGACACAGGGCCCCACGTGGGCCTCACTTGGACCTGGTGAATCTGGTCCTTACCTGGTCCTCACCCAGAACTCGTAACTCTGTTCACCACCTGGGAATCACCTGGACCTTGTGAATCTGGTCCCCATCTGGGCCTCACCCAGTCCTCGGGACTTTGTACCCCACCTGGACCTGATTGCTGTGGACACTTTCTTGGCCTCACCTGGAACTGGTGACTCTGATCCTATCTGCGGGTCACCCAGACCTGGTGACTCTGGTCCTCACCTGGGCATCATTGGTACCTGGTGACTCTGTTCCACACCTGAGCCTTACCTGGACATGATGACTCTGGAACCTTTCTGGGCCTCACCCTGACATGGTGACTCTGGTCCCCATCTGGATGTCACCTGGACCGGGTGATTCTGGTACCCCTCTAGGCCTCAACCAGATCTGGTGACTCTGGTCCTCAACTGGGCCTCCTGGGATCTAGTGATCATGCTCCCCACCTGCGCCCCATCTGGACCTGGTGACTCTGGTTCTACCTGGGCATCATCGGGACATGGTTACTCTATTCCCCTCTCGGACTGACCTGATCCTGGTAACTCTGGTCCCGACTTTGGCCTCTTCTGTACCAAGTGACTCTGGCTCCACCTCGGCCAGACCTGTAACTGGTGACTCTGATCCTAAGCATGGCCTCACCTGACCTGGTGACTGTGGTTCCCATCGGGACCTCACCTGGACCTCATGTGTCTGGTCCCACCTGGGCCTCACCAGGACCTGGTGTCTCTGGTACCCACCTGGGTAGCATCAGGATATGGTTACACTGTACACTAACATTGACCCAGCCGGACCTATCAACTCTGGTCTTCACCTGGGGCACTCCTGGACATGGTGACACTGGTTCCCACCTGGGTCTCACCTGGACATGGTGAGTCCGAAACCCACCTGGGCCTCACCTGTAACTGGTGATTCTCATTCCCACATGGACATCATGTGGACCTGGTGGCTGCAGTGTTTCTAGCTTCTCATGTACCTCGTGACTCTGGTCCCCACCAGGGCTTCACCGGGACCTGGTGAGTGTGGTTGCCACCTGCACCTCACCTGGACCTGCTGATTCTGGTCTGCACCTGAGGCAAACCTGGAGCTAGTGACTGTGGTCCCCACCTTGGCTTCACCTGGATTTGGGGACTCCAGTCCCCATCTGGGCCTCACCTGGCCCTGTTGAACCAGGTCCTCAACTGGGCAAAATTGGGACCCAGAGACTGTGTTCCACAACTGGACCTCACCTGGACCAAGTGACTCTAGTCCCCCTCTGGGTCTCACCGTGCCCTAGTGACTGTGAACCCCACTTTGGCCTGACTTGGACCTGCTGACCCTGGTTGCCACCTGCGCCTGACCTCGAACTGTTGACTCTGGTACTTTCAAGGGCCTCCACTGTACCTGGTGATCCTGATCCCCACTTGCGCCTTACCTGGACGTGGTGACTCTTCTCACCACCGGGACTCACCTGGACCTGGTTACTGTGTTCCACACCGGGGCCTCAAGTAGACCTGTTGATCATGGTCCCCAAGCTGGCCTCACATGGACCTGTTGCCTCTGATCCCCGCCGGGGAATCACGTGTACGAGGTAACTCTGGTCCTCACCTGGGCCTCATCTGGACCTAGTGACTCTGGTCCCCACCTGGGCTTCACCTGGATCTGGTGACTCTGGTCCCCACCTGGACTTCAACTGGATCTGGTGACTCTGGTCCCCTTCTAGACCTCTCCTGGACATGGTGACTCTCTTTCCAACATGGACCTCACCTGGATCTGGTGACTCTGGTACTCAGTTTGGCCTCACCTGGACCTGGTGTCTCTCGTCCCCACTTTGACCTAACTCAGAACTGCTGAATCTTGCCCCACCTAGGCCGCACCCAGACCTGGTGACTCTTGTCCCCAGCTATGCCTCAATTCGACCTGATGAATCTGGTCCTCACGTGGGCCTCACATGGACCTGGGACTCACCTGGATAGAGTGTCTCTGGTTCCCACAAGGGGCTCACATGATACTGTTGACTGTGGTCTTATTCTATGCCTCACCGGGACCTAGTGATTCTGTTCCCCATCTGGCCCTGCATGGCCCTAGTGACCTTGGTCCTCACCCAGGCATCAGTGGGACCTGTATACTCTATTCTACAACTGGGCCTCACTTTGTCCAGGAAACTCTGGTCCCATTCTGGTCCTCAAACTAAACTGGTTACTCTGGTTCCCCCTCTGGGATTCACCCTTACCTTGTGACTCAGGTCACCCCTTGGGCTTCAATTAGGCCAGGTGAATCTGGTCCTTAGCTGGTCCGCACCTGGATCTGGTGACTGGTCGCCACCTGGGTCTCACCTGGACTTGGTGAATCCTGTTGCCACCTGCGCCTCCCCTGGACCTTGTGACTGTGGTCCCACCTGGACCTCACCTGGATCTGGTTGCTCTGGTTCCCATATGGGGCTCTCCTGAATCTGTCCGTGTTGTCTCCATCTGGCCTCACCTGTAACACAATGACTCTGATCCATATTTGGGCCTCTCCTGGACCTGATGACGCTGGTCCTTACCTGGGCATCACTGGGACCTGGATACTCTCTTATATACCTCGGCCTCACCTGGACCTGGTGACTGTGGTCCCACGTGGGCCTCACCTGGACGAGGTGACTGGTTCCCACAGGGACCTCAACTGGACCTGGTGACTCAGGTCCACATATGGGCATCTATCGACCTGGTTTCTCAGTTCCACATCGGGGCCTCACCTGGACCTAGTGATTCTCGTCCCCTCTGGGCCTCACTCTGACGTGGTGACTCTGCTCACCCCTGGATATCACCAGAACCGGGTGACTCTGCTCCCCCTCTGGAACTCTCCCAGTGCTGGGGACACTGGTCCTCAACTGAGCCTAAACAGGACCTGGTGAATCTACTCCGTACTTAGGCCTCGTCTGGAACTTGTGACTCTTTTCCCACCTGGCATCAATGGGACATGGTTACTCTGTTCCCCACCTGGGCCTCACCTGGATATGATAACTTTGCTCCACACTTTGACCTCAACTGGTCCTGATGAATCTGGTCCCCCAACCTAGGCCTCAATCTGGAACTGGTGACTGTGGTCCCCACCTGGGTCTCACCTGGACCTGGTGACTCTCGTTCCCACTTGAAACACACCTGGCCCTGTTGACTGTGGTGTTCTTGTAGACTCACATTTACCTGTGACTCCGGTCCCCAGTAGAGCCTCACCTGGATATGGTGACTCTGGCCTGCAGGTTGGCCTCACCTGGTCCTGGTGAGTGGGTTTGCCACCTGGGCCTCACCCATACCTGGTGACTCAGGTCTCCACGTGGCCCTTTGGACCTGGTGAATCTGTTACTTACCTGGTCTTCTCTCAGACCCGGGGACTCTGGTCAGCACCTGGGCCTCACCTGGACCTGGTCAATCTAGTCCCCATCTGGGCCTCACCCGGTCCTGGTGACTTTGTTCCGCACCTGGACCTGATTGCTGTGGACTCTTTCTTGGCCTCACCTGGAACTGGTGACTCTGATCCTGTGTGCGCGTCACCCAGACCTGGTGACTCTGGTCCTCACCTAGGCTCACCTGGCTAGGCTCATGAGATACTAGGTCCTCACCTAGTATCTTTGGTACTTGGTGACTCTGTTCCATACCTGAGCCTCACCTGGACATGATGACTCTGGAACCTCTCTGGGCCTCGCCCTGACATGGTGACTCTGGACCCATCTGTATGTCACCTGTACCAGGTGATTCTGGTACCTCTCTAGGCCTCAACCAGATCTGGTGACTCCGGTCCTCAACTGGGCCTCACCTGGATCTGGTGACTCTGGCCTGAAGGTTGGCCTCACCTGGACCTGGTGAGTGGGGTTGCCACCTGGGCCTCACCCATACCTGGTGACTCAGTCCCCACGTGGGCCTCTTGGACCTGGTGAATCTGGTCCTTACCTGGTCCTCTCCCAGACCCGGGGACTCTGGTCACCACCTGGGCCTCACCTGGACCTGGTGAATCTGGTCCCCATCTGGGCCTCACCCAGGCCTGGTGACTTTGTTCCCCACCTGGATCTGATTGCTGTGGACTCTTTCTTGGCCTTACCAGGAACTGGTGAATCTGATCCTATCTGCGCGTCTCCCAGACCTGGTGACTCTGGTCCTCACCTGGGCATTATTGGTACCTGGTGACTGTGTTCCACACCTTAGGCTCACCTGGACATGATGACTCTGGAACCTCTCTGGGCCTCACCCTGACATGGTGACTCTGGTTCCCATCTGGATGTCACCTAGACCAGTTGAATCTTTTACCCCTCTAGGTCTCAAATAGACCTGGTGACACTGGTCCTCAACTGGGTGTCACCGAGACCTAGTGAATATGCTCCCCACCTGCGCCTCATCTGGACCTGGTGACACTGGGTCTACCTGGGCATCATCGGGACATGGATACTCTGTTCCCCACTGGGACTGACCTGATCCTGGTAACTCTGGTCCTGACTTTGGCCTCTTCTGTAAGAGGTGACTCTGTGTCCACCTGGGCCTCACCTGTACCTGGTGACTCTGATCCTAAGCATGGCCTCACCTGACCTGGTGACTGTGGTTCCCATCGGGACCTCACCTGGACCTCATGTCTCCAGTTACACTTGGGCCTCACCAGGACCTGGTGTCTCTGGTACCCACCTGGGTAGCATCAGGATATGGTTACACTGTTCACTAACACTCATCCAGCCGGACCTAATAACTCTGGTCTTCACCTGGGGCACACCAGGACATGGTGACACTGGTTCCCATCTGGGTCTCACCTGGACATGGTGAGTCGGATCCCCACCTGGTCCTCACCTGTAACTGGTGATCCTCGTTCCCACATGGACATGATGTGGACCTGGTGGCTGCAGTGTTTCAAGCTTCTCATGTACCTCGTGTCTCTGGTCCCCACAGGGACCTCACCGGGACCGGGTGAGTGTGGTTGCCACCTGCACCTCACATGGACCTGGTGATTCTGGTCTGCACCTGAGACTACCCTGGATCTGGTGCCTGTGGTCCCCACCGTGGCTTCACCTGGATTTGGGGACTCCGGTCCCCATCTGGGCCTCACCTGGCCCTGTTGACCATGGTCCTCAACTGTGCAAAATTGGTACCCGGAGACTGTGTTCCACAACTGGACCTCACCTGGACCAGGAGACTCTGGTCCCACTCTGGGTCTCACCGTGCCCTAGTGACTGTGAACCCCACTTTGGCCTGACTTGGACCTGCTGACCCTGGTTGCCACCTGCGCCTGACCTCGAACTGTTGACTCTGGTTCTTTCAAGGGCCTTCCCTGGACCTGGTGATCCTGGTCGGACCTGGGCCACACCTGGACGTGGTGACTCCTGTCACCAATGGGTAGTCACCTGGACCTGCTTACTGTGTTCCACACCTGGGCCACAAGTAGACCTGTTGACCATGGTCCCCAAGCCGGCCTCACATGGACCTGTTGACTCTGATCCCCCCGGTCCTCACGTGTACCTGGTAACTCTAGTCCTCACCTGGGCCTCATCTGGACCTAGTGACTCTGGTCCCCATCTGGGCTTCACATGGATCTGGTGACTCTGGTCCCCACCTGGACTTCACCTGGATCTCGTGACTCTGGACTCCACCTGGACCTCTCCTGGACCTCGTGACTCTCTTACCAACATGGACCTCACCTGGATCTGGTGACTCTGGTCCTCAGTTTGGCCTCACCTAGACCTGGTGTCTCTCGTCCCCACTTGGACCTAACTCAGAACTGCTGGATCTTGCCCCACCTAGCCCGCACCCAGACCTGGTGACTCTTGTCCCCAGCTATGCCTGAATACGCCCTGATGAATCTGGTCCTCACGTGGGCCTCACATGGTCCTGGGATTCAGCTGGATAGAGTGGCTCTGGTTCCCACAAGGGGCTCACCTGATACGGCTGAATGTGGTCTTATTCTATGCCTCACTAGGACCTAGTGATTCTGTTCCCCATCTGGGCCTGCATGGCCATAGTGACTCTGGTCCTCACCCAGGCGTCCCTGGGACCTGGATACTCTATTCCACACCTGGGCCTCACTTTGACCAGGGACCTCTGGTCCCATTCTGGGCCTCAAACTAAACTGGTTACTCTGGTTCCCCCTCTGGCCCTCACCCTGACCTGGTGACTCTGGTCACCCGTTGGGCTTCACTTGGGCCTGGAGAATCTTGTCCTTATCTGTTCCGCACCTGGATCTGGTGACTGGTCGCCACCTTGGCCTCACCTGGACTTGGTGAATCCTGTTGCCACCTGCGCCTCACCTGGACCTTGTGAATGTGGTCCCACCTAGACCACACCTGGATCTGGTGGCTCTGGTTCCCATAAGGGGCTCTCCTGTAACTGGTTCCTGTGGTCTCCATCTGGCCTCACCTGGAACACAATGACTCTGATCTATATTTGAGCCTCTCCTGGACCTGTTAACTCTGGTTTTTACATGAGCATCATTGGGACCTGGACACTCTCTTATATACCTGGGCCTCACCTGGACCTGGTGACTGTGGTCCCACCTGGGCCTCACCTGGATCTGGTGACTCAGGTCCTCATATGGGCATCATGGGACCTGGTTTCTCAGTTCCACATCGGGACCTCACCTGCACCTAGTGATTCTCGTCCCCCTCTGGGCCTCACCCTGACGTGGTGACTCTGGTCACCACCTGGATATCAACAGAACCGGTGATTGGTCCCCCTCTGGGACTCACGCGGAGCTGGCGACACTGGTCCTCAACTGTGCCTCAACAGGACCTGGTGAATCTACTCCTCACTTAGGCCTCGTATGGACCTTGTGACTCATTTCCCACCTGGCATCAATGGAACAAGGTTACGCTAGTCCCCACCTGGACCTCACATGGACATGATAACTTTGCTCCACACTTCGGTCTCAACTGGTCCTGATGACCCTCGTCCCCTCACCTAGGCCTCAATCTGGACCTGGTGACTGTGGTCCCCACCTGGGTTTCACCTGGACCTGTTGACTCTCCTTGCCACATGAACCCCACCTGGACCTGGGGACTGTGGTGTTCTTTTTTTTTTTTTTTAATTTTTATTTATTTATGATAGTCACAGAGAGAGAGAGAGGCAGAGACACAGGCAGAGGGAGAAGCAGGCTCCATGCACCGGGAGCCTGACGTGGGATTCGATCCCGGGTCTCCAGGATCGCGCCCTGGGCCAAAGGCAGGCGCCAAACCCCTGCGCCACCCAGGGATCCCGACTGTGGTGTTCTTGTAGACTCACATTTACCTGGTGACTGCGGTACCCACTAGGCCCTCACCTGGATCTTGTGACTCTGGCTTGCAGGTTGGCCTCACCTGTACCTGGTGAGTGGGGTTGCCACCTGGGCCTCACCCATACCTGGTGACTCAGGTCCCCACGTGGGCCTCTTGGACCTGGTGAATCTGGTCCTTACCTGGTCCTCTCCAGACCCGGGGACTCTGGTCACCACCTGGACCTCACCTGGAACTGGTGAATCTGGTCCCCATCTGGGCCTCACCTAGTTCTGGTTAATTTGTTGCCCACCAGGACCTGATTGCTGTGGAACCCTTCTTGGCCTCACCTGGAACTTGTGACTCTCATCCTAACTGGGCCTCACCCAGATCTGGTGACTCTGGTCCTCACCTGAGGACCATTATGATCTGGATACTCTGTTCCACACCTGAGCCTCACCTTGACATGATGACTCTCGATCCCCTCTGGGCCTCACCCTGACATGGTGACTCTGGTCCCCATCTGGATGTCACCTAGACCAAGTGAATCTGGTACCCGTCTAGGCCTCAACTAGACCTGGTGACCCTTTTCCTCAACTGGGCCTCACGGGGACCTAGTGAACATGCTCCCCACATGGGCCTCACTTGGATCTGGTAACTCTGGCCTGCAGGTTGGCCTCACCTGGACCTCTTGAGTGGGGTTGCCACCTGGGCCTCACCCATACCTGGTGACTCAGGTCCCCACGTGAGCCTCTTGGACCTGGTGAATCTGGTCCTTACCAGGTCCTCTCCCAGACCCGGAGACTCTGGTCACCACCTGGGCCTCACCTGGACCTGGTGAATCTGGTCCCCATCTGGGCCTCACCCAATCCTGGTGACTTTGTTCCCCACCTGGACCTGATTGCTGTGGACTCTTTCTTGGCCTCACCTGGACCTGGTGACTCTGATCCTATCTGCGCGTCACCCAGACCTGGTCACTCTGGTCCTCACCTGGGCATCATTGGTACCTGGTGACTCTGTTCGAGACCTGAGCCTCACCTGGACATGATGACTCTGGAACCACTCAGGGCCTAACCCTGACCTGGTGACTCTGGTCTCCATCTGGATTTCACCGGGACCAGGTGACTGGGACCCTTCTAGGCCTCAACCAGGTATGGGGACACTGGTCCTCAACTGGGCCGCACTTGGACCTAGTGAATATGCTCCATCTGGGCCACAGTTGGACCTGGTGACTCTGGTCCCTACCTGGGAATCATCGGGACATGGATCCACTGCATGGCCTGCAGGTTGGCCTCAGCTGGACCTGGTAACTCTGGTCCCTACCTGGGCATCACCGGGACACGGTTCGTCTGCATGGCATCCAGGTTGGCCTCACGTGGACCTAGTGAGTGGGGTTGCCACCTGGGGCTCACCCATTCCTGGTGACACAGGTCCCCACGTGGGCCTCACTTGGACCTGGTGAATCTGGTCCTTACTTGTTCCTCACCCGCACCTGGTAACCCTGGTCACCACCTGGGAATCAACTGGACCTGTTGAATCTGGTTCCCCTCTGGGCCTCACCCAGTCCTGTTGACTTTCTTCCCCTCCTGGACCTGATTGCTGTGGACTCCTCTTGGCCTCAACTGAACTGGTGACTCTGATCCTAACTGGGCCTCACCCAGATCTGGTGACCATAGTCCTCACCTGTGGACCATTATGACCTGGATACTCTGTTCCACACCTGAGCCTCACCTGGACATGATGACTCTGGAACCTCTCTGGGCATCACCCTGACCTGGTGACTCTGGACCCATCTGGATGGCACCTGGACCAGGTGATTCTGGTACCCCTCTAGGCCTCAACCACGTCTGGTGACACTGGTCCTCAACTGGGCCTCACCTGGACGTAGTGAATATGCTCCATCTGAGCCTCATTTGGACCTGGTGACTCTGGTCCCTACCTGGGCATCATCGGGACATGGTTCCACTGCATGGCCTGCAAGTTGGCCTCACCTGGACCTGGTGAGTGTGGTTGCCACATGGGCCTCACCCATACCTGGTGACTCTGTCCCCACGTGGGCCTCTTGGACCTGGTGAATCTGGTCCTTACCTGGTTCTCTCCAAGACCCGGGGACTCTGGTCACCACCTGGGAATCACTTGGACCTGTTGAATCTTTTCCCCATCTGGGCCTCACCCAGTCCTGGTGGCTTTGTTCCCCACCGGTACCTGATTGCTGTGGATTCTTTCTTGGCCTCACCTGGAACTGGTGACTCTGATCCTATCTGCTCGTCACCCAGAATGGGTGAATCTGGTCCTCACCTGGGCATCATTTGTACCTGGTGACTCTGTTCTACACCTGAGCCTCACTTGGACATGATGACTCTGGAACCTCTCTGGGCCTCACCCTGACCTGGTAACTCTGGTCCCCATCTGGATGTCACCTGGACCAGGGGATTCTGGTACCCCTCTAGGCCTCAACCAGATATGGTGACTCGGGTCCTCAACTGGGCCTCATGTGGACCTAGTGAATATGATACATCTTGGCCTCATTTGGACCTGGTGACTCTGGTCCCTACCTGGGCATCATAGGGATATTGTTCCACAGCATGGCCTGCAGGTTGGCCTCACCTGGACATTGTAACTCTGGTCCCTACCTGGGCATTATCGGGACATGGTTCCACACATGCCCTGCAGGTTGGCATCACCTGCACCTGGTAATTCTAGTCCCTACATGTGCATCATCAGGACATGGTTCCTCTGCATGGCCTGCAGGTTGGCATCACCTGGACCTGGTGAGTGGGGTTGTCACCTGTGCCTCACCCATGCCTGGTGACACAGGTCCCCACGTGGGCCTCACTTGGAACGGGTGAATCTGGTCCTTACCTTGTTCTCACCCGGAACTCGTAACTCTGGTCACCACCTGGGAATCACCTGGGCCTGGTGTTTCTGGTACCCATCTGGGCGTCATCCAGTCCTGGTGACATTTTTCCCCACCTGGAACTGATTGCTGTGGACTTTTTCTTGGCCTCACCTGGAACTGGTGACTTTGATCCTATCTGCGCATCACCCAGACCTGGTGACTCTGGTCCTCACCTGGACATGATGACTTTGGAACCTCTCTGGGCCTCACCCTAACCTGGTAACTCTGGTCCCCATCTGGAACTCACTTGTATCTGGTGACTCTGGTCTCAGTTTGTCCTCACCTGGACTGGTGTCTATCGTCCCCACTTTGACCTAACTCAGAACTGCTGAATCTTGCCCCACCTAGGCCGCACCTAGACCTGATGACTCTTGTCCCCAGCGATGCCTCAATTCGACCTGATGAATCTGGTCCGCAGGTGGGCCTCACATGGACCTGGGACTCAGCGGGATAGAGTGGCTCTGGTTCCCACAAGGGGCTCACCTGATACTGGTGACTGTGTTCTTATTCTATGCCTCACCAGGACCTAGTGATTCTGTTCCCCATCTGGGCTTTCATGGTCCTAGTGACTCTGGTCCTCACCCAGGCATCATTGGGACCTGGATACTCTATTCCACACCTAGGCATCACTTTGTCCAGGGACCTCTGGTCCCAATCTGGGCCTCAAACTAAACTGGTTACTCTGGTTCCCACTCGGGGCCTCACCCTTACCTGGAAAATCTGGTCACCCCTTGGGTTTCACTTGGGCCTGGTGAATCTGGTTCTTATCTGGTCCGCACCTGGATCTGGGGACAGGTCACCACCTGGGCCTCACCTGGACTTGGTGAATCCTGTTGCCACCTGCGCCTCACCTGGACCTTGTGACTGTGGTCCCTCCTGGACCTCACCTGGATCTGGTGGCTCTGGTTCCCATATGGGGCTCTCCTGGACCTGGTTCCTGTGGTCTCCATCTGGCCTCACCTGGAACACAATGACTCTGATCCATATTTGGGCCTCTCCTGGACCTGTTGACTCTAGTCCCTACCTGGGCATCATTGGGACCTGGATACTCTCTTATGTACCTGGGCCTCACCTGGACCTGGTGACTGTGGTCCCACCCGGGCCTCACCTGGACGGGGTGACTGGTTCCCACAGGGACATCACCTCGACCTGGTGACGCAGGTCCTCATATGGGAATCTTGGGACCTGGATTCACAGTTCCACATTGGGGCCTCTCCTGGACCTAGTGATTCTCGTCCCCCACTGGGCCTCACCCTGACTTGTGACACTGGTCCCCACCTGGATATCACCAGAACCGGGTGACACACCCGGAGCTGGGGACCGTGGTCCTCAGCTGAGCCTCAACAGGACCTGGTGAATCTACTCCAAACTTAGGCTTCGTCTGGACCTTGTGACTATTTTCCCACCTGGCATTATTGGGATATGGTTACTCTGTTCCCCATCTGGGCCTCACCTGGACATGATAACTTTGCTGCACACTTTGGCCTCAACTGGTCTTGATGATTCTCGTCCCCCAACCTAGGCCTCAATCTGAACCTGTTGACTGTCGTCCCCACCTGGGTCACACCTGGAACTGGTGACTCTCGTTCCCACATGAACCACACCTGGACCTGGTGACTGTGGTGTTCTTGTAGACTCACTTTTACCTACCTTCTCCGGTGCCGACTAGGGCCTCACGTGGATCTGGTGACTTTGGCATGCAGGTTGGCCTCACCTGGACATGGTGAGTGGGGTTGCCACCTGGGCCTCACCCATACCTGGTGAGTCAGGTCCCCTCGTGGGCCTCTTGGACCTGGTATCTGGTCCATACCTGGTCGTCTCCCAGCCCCGGGGTCTCTGGTCACCACCTGAGCCTACCTGGACATGGTGAATCTGATCCCCATCTGGGCCTCACCCAGGCCTGTTGACTTTGTTCCCCCTCTGTATCTGATTGCTGTGGACTCTTTCTTCGCCTCACCTGGAACTGGTGACTCTGCTCCTATCTGCCCGTCACCGAGACCTGGTGACGCTGGTCCTCACCTGGGCATTTTTGGTACCTGGTGACTCTGTTCCACACCTGAGCCTCACGTGGACATGATGACTCTGGAACCTCTCTGGGCCTCATCCTGACCTGGTGACTCTGGTCCCCATCTGGAAGTCACCGGCACCAGGTGATTCTCATACCCCTCTAGACCTCAACAAAGTCTGGTGACTCTGGTCTTCCACTGGACCTCACCTGGACCTAGTGAATATGCTCCATCTGGGCCTCATTGGACCTGGTGATTCTGGTCCCTACCTGGGCATTATCGGGACATGGTTCCACTGCATGGCCTGCAGTTTGGCCTCACCTGGACCTGGTAACTCTAGTCCCCACCTGCGCCTCATCTGGACCTGGTGACGCTGGGTCTACCTGGGCATCATCGGAACATAGTTACTCTGTTCCCCACTGGGACTGACCTGATCCTGGTAACTCTGGTCCTGACTTTGGCCTCTTCTGTACCAGGTGACTCTGGCTCCACCTGGGCCGCACTTGTAACTGGTGACTCTGATCCTAAGCATGGCCTCACCTGACCTGGAGACTGTGGTTCCCATCGGGACCTCACCTGGACCTCGTGTCTCTGGTCCCACCTGGGCCACACCAGGACCCGGTGTCTCTGGTACCCACCTGGGTAGCATCAGGATATGGTTGCACTGTTCACTAATAGCGACCCAGCCAGACCTATTAACTCTGGTCTTCACCTGGGCCACACCTGGACATGGTGACACTGGTTCCAACCTTGGTATCACCTGGACATGGTGAGTCGGATCCCCACCTTGTCCTCACCTGTAACTGGTGATCTCATTCCAGCATGGACATCACGTGGACCTGGTCGCTGCAGTGTTTCTAGCTTCTCATGTACCTCGTGACTCTGGTCCCCACCAGGGCCTCACCGGGACTTGATGAGTGTGGTTGCCACCTGCACCTCACCTGGACCTGGTGATTCTGGTCTGCACCTGAGACTACCCTGGATCTGGTGACTGTTGTCCCCACCTGGGCTTCACCTGGATCTGGTGACTCTGGTCCCCACCTGGGCTTCACCTGGATTTGGGGACTCTGGTCCCCAACTGGGTCTCACCTGACCCTGTTGACCATGGTCCTCAACTGGGCAAAATTGGGACCCGGTGACTGTGTTCCACAACTGGACCTCACCTGGACCAGATGACTCTGGCCCCCTCTCGGTCTCACCGTGCCCTAGTGACTGTGAACCCCACTTTGGCCTGTCTTGGCCCTTCTGACCATGGCTGCCACCTGCGCCTGACCTCGAAATGTTGACTCTGGTTCTTTCCAAGGCCTACTTGTACCTGGTGATCCTGGTCCCAACCTGGGCCTCTCCTGGACGTGATGAAACTTGTCACCACCGGGGACTCACCTGGACTTGGTTACTGTGTTCCAAACCTGGGCCTCAAATAGACCTGTTCACCAAGGTCCCCAAGCCGGCCTCACAAGGACCTGTTGCCTCTGATCCCCACCGGGGCCTCACATGTATTTCGTAACTCTGGTCCTCAGCTGGGCCTCAGATGGATCTGGTGACTCTGGTCCCCACCTGGAAGTCACCTGGATCTGGTGACTCTGGTCCCCACTTGGACCTCTCCTGGACCTGGTGACTCTCTTTCCAACATGGACCTCACCTGGATCTGGTGAATCTGGTCCTCAGTTTGGCCTCACCTGGACCTGGTGTCTCTCGTCCCCACTTTGACCTAACTCAGAACTGCTGAATCTTGCCCCACCTAGGCCACACTCAAACCTGGTGACTCTTGTCCCCAGCTATGCCTCAATTCGATCTGATGAATCTGGTCCTCACGTGGGCCTCACATGGACCTGGGACTCAGCTGGACAGAGTGGCTCTGGTTCCCACAAGGGGTTCACCTGATACTGGTGACTGTGGTCTTATCCTATGCCTCACCAGGACCTAGTCATTCTGTTCCCCATCTGGGCCTGCATGGCCCTAGTGACACTGATCCTCACCCAGGCATCATTGGGACCTGGATACTCTATTCCACACCTGAGCCTCACTTTGACCAGGGACCTCTGGTCCCATTCTGGGCCTCAAACTAAACTGGTTACCCTGGTTCCCCCTCTGGTACTCACCCTTACATGGTGACTCTGGTCACCCCTTGGTTTTCACTTGGGCCTGGTGAATCTGGTCCTTAGCTGGTCCGCACCTGGATGTTGTGACTGGTCGCCACCTGGGCCTCACCTGGACTTGGTGAATCCTGTTGCCACCTTGGCCTCACCTGGACCTTGTGACTGTGGTCCTACCTGGACCTTACCTGGATCTGGTGGCTCTAGTTCCCATATGGGGTTCTCCTCGACCTGGTTCCTTGGTCTCCATCTGGCCTCACTTGGAAAACAATGACTCTGATCCACATTTGGGCCTCTCCTGGATCTGTTGACTCTGGTCCTTCCCTGGGCATCATTGGGACCTGGATACTCTCTTATATACCTGGGCCTTACCTGGACCTTGTGACTGTGGTCCCACGTGCGCCTCACCTGGACGAGGTGACTGGTTCCCACAGGGCCCTCACCTGGACCTGGTTACTCAGGTCCTCATATGGGCATCATGGGACCTGGTTTCTCAGTTCCACATCGGGGCCTCACCTGGACCTAGTGATTCTCGTCCCCCTCTGGGCCTCTCCGTGACGTGGTGACTCTGGTCCCCACCTGGATATCACCAGAAACCGGGTGACTCTGGTCCCTCTCTGGGTCTCACCCGGAGCTGGGGACACCGGTCCTAAACAGGGCCTCAACAGGACCTATTGAATCTACTCCTCACTTTGGCCTCGTCTGGACCTTGTGACACTTTTCCCACCTCGCATCCATGGGACATGGATATTCTGTTCCCCACCTGGGCCTCACCTGGACATGGTAACTTTTCTCCACACTTTGGCCTCAACTGGTGCTGATGACTCTGGTCCCCCGACCTAGGCCTCAATCTGGACCTGGTGACTGTGGTCCCCACCTGGGTCTCACCTGGACCTGGTGACTCTCGTTCCCACATGAACAACACCTGGACCTGGTGACTGTGGTGTTTCTGTAGACTCACATTTACCTGGTGACTCCGGTCCCCACTAGGGCCTCAACTGGATCTAGTGACTCTACCAAAATTTGGCCTCACCTGGACCTGGTGAGTGGGGTTGCCACCTGGGCCTCACCCATACCTGGTGACTCAGGTCCCCGCGTGGGCCTCTTGGACCTGGTGAATCTGGTCCTTACCTGGTTCTCTCCCAAACCTGGGGACTCTGGTCACCACCTGGGCCTCACGTGGACCTGGTGTATCAGGCCCCCATCTGGGCCTCACCCAGTCCTGGTGACTTTGTTCCCCACCTGGACCTGATTGCTGTGGACTCCTTCTTGGCCTCACCTGGAACTGGAGACTCTGATCCTAACTGGGTCTCACCCAGATCTGGTGAAACTGGTCCTCACCTGTGGACCATTATGACCTGGATACTCTGTTCCACACGTGAGCCTCACCTGAACATGATGACTCTGGATCCCCTAGGGGCCTCACCCTGACATGGTGACACTGGTCCCCATCTGGATGTCACCTAGACCAGGTGAATCTGTTACGCCTCAAGGGCTCAAATAGACCTGGTGACTCTGGTCCTCAACTGGGCCTCACCGAGACCTAGTGAATATGCTCCCCACCTGCGCCTCCTCTGGACCTGGTGACGCTGGGTCTACCTGGGCATCATCGGAACATGGTTACTCTGTTCCCCACTGGGACTGACCTGATCCTGGTAACTCTGGTCCTGAATTTGGCCTCATCTGTACCAGGTAACTCTGGCTCCACCTGGGCCTCACATGTAACCTGTGACTCTGATCCTAAGCATGGCCTCACCTGACCTGGTCTCTGTGGTTCCCATCGGGACCTCACGTGGACCTCATGTCTCTGGTCGCACCTGGGGCTCACCAGGACCTGGTGTCTCTGGTACCCACCTGGGTAGCATTAGGGTATGGTTACACTGTTCACTATCAGTGACCCAGCCGGACCTATCAACTCTGGTTTTCACCTGGGCCACACCTGGACATGGTTACACTGGTTCCCACCTGGGTCTCATCTGGACATGGTGAGTCGGATCCCCACCTGCTCCTCAACTGAAACTGGTGATTCTCGTTTCCACATGGACATCATGTGGACCTGGTAGCTGCAGTGTTTCTAGCTTCTCATGTACCTCGTGACTCTGGTCCCCACCAGGGCCTCACCGGGACCTGGTGAGTGTGGTTTGCCACCTGCACCTCACCTGGACCTGGTGATTCTGGTCTGCACCCGAGACTACCCTGTTCTGGTGACTGTGGTCCCCACTTGGGCTTCACATGGATTGGGGACTCCGGTCCCCACCTGGGCCTCACCTGGCCTTGTTGACATGGTCCCCAACGGGGAAAAATAGGGACCCAGTGACTGTGTTCCACAACTGGACCTCACCTGGACCAGGTGACTCTGGTCCCCCTCTGGGTCTCACCGTGCCCCTAGTTTCTGTGAAGCCCACTTTGGCCTGACTTGGACCTGCTGACCCTGGCTGCCACCTGCGGTCTGACCTCGAGCTGTTGACTCTGATTCTTTCAAGGGCCTCCCCTGTACCTGGGTGTTCCTGGTCCCCACCTGGGCCTCACCTGGACCTGGTGACTCTTGTCACCACCGGGGACTCACCTGGACCTGCTTACTGTGTTCCACACCTGTGTCCCAAGTAGACCTGTTGACCATGGTCCCCAGGCGGGACTCACATGGAACCTGTTGCCTCTGATCCCCACCGGGGCCTCACGTGTACATGGTACTCTGTCCTCACCTGGGCTTCATCTGGATCTGGTGACTCTTGTCCCTACCTGGACTTCACCTGGATCTGGTGACTCTGGTCCCCACCTGGACCTCTCCTGGACCTGGTGACTCTCTTTCCAACATGGTTCTTCCCCTGGATTTGGTGACCTCTGTTCCTCAGTTGGCCTCCCCTGGACCTGGTGTCTCTCGTTCCCTCTTTGACCTAACTCAGAAACTGCTGAATCTTGCCCCACCTACGCCGCACCCAGACCTGGTGACTTGTCCCCAACTATGCCTCAATTCGACCTGATGAATCTGGTCCTCACGTGGGCCTCACATGGACCTGGGACTCAGCTGGGTAGAGTGGCTCTGGTTCCCACAAGTGGCTCACCTGATACTGCTGACTCTGGTCTTATTCTATGCCTCACTAGGACCTAGTGATTCTGTTCCCCATCTGGGCCTGCATGGCCCTAGAGACTCTGGTCCTCACCCAGGCATCTTTGGGACCTGGATACTCTATTCCACACCTGGGCCTCACTTTGACCAGGGACCTCTTGTCCCATTCTCGGCCTCTAACTAAACTGGTTACTCTGATTCTCCCTCTGGGCCTCACCGTTACCTGGTTTCTCTGGTCACCCCTTTGAGATTCACATGGGCCTGGTGAATCTGGTCCTTAGCTGATCCGCACCTGGATCTGGTGATTGGTCGCCACCTGGGACTCACCTGGACTTGGTGAATCCTGTTGCCACCTGCGCCTCACCTGGACTTTGTGACTGTGGTCCCACCTGGACCTCACCTGGATCTGGTGGCTCTGGTTCCCATATGGGGCTCTTTTGGACCTGGTTCCTGTGGTCTCCATCTGGCCTCCCCTGGAACACAATGACTCTGATCCATATTTGG
>NW_023330713.1:0-66502 GCF_011100685.1 Canis lupus familiaris | reverse complement strand
GAAGAGAGAATCGAATCGAATTGAATTGAATCGAAGAGAATCGAATCGAATAGAAAAGAATCAAATCGAAATGAATCGATTTGAAACGAAAAAGAATCGAATCGAATCAAATTGAATGAAAAGAATTGAATCGAATCAAAAAGAATTGAATCAAAAAGAATCAAACCGAAACAAAAAGAATCAAACCGAATTGAAAAGAATCTAACTGAATAGAATCGAAAAGAATCGACGTACGAATCGAATCCAATCGAAAAAAATCTAATCGTATCAAATCGAATCGAAAAGAATTGAAATGAATAGAATAGAAAAGATTCGAATCAAATCAAAAACAATCAAATCGAGAGTAATATCGAATCGAAAAGAATCGAATCGAAAAGAATCGAATCGAATGGAAAAGAATTGAATTGAATCAAAAAGAATTGATTCAAATCAAAAAGAATCGAATCGATTCGAATCGAAAAGACTCGAATCGAAAAGAATCGAAAAGAATCGAATCGAATCAAAAAGGATCGAATCGCAAAGAATCGAATCTAAAGAAAAGGAATCGAATCGAATCGAAACGAATAGAATCGAAAAGAATCGATTTGAATCGAAATGAAAAGAATCGTATCGAATCAAATCGAAAAAAATCAAATGGAATCGAATCGAATCGTATCGAAAAGAATCAAATCAAATGAAAAGAATCGAATCGAATAGAAAAGAATCGAATTGATTGGAATCGACTCGAAAACAATCTAATTGAATTGAAAGGAATCGAATCAAATTTAATGGAATCGACAAGAATCGTATCAAATCAAAAAGATCGAATCGAAATGAATCAATTCGAAAAGAATCAAATCGAATCGAATCGAAAAGAATCGAATCGAAAAGAATTGAATTGAAAAGAATCGAATTGAATCGAATTGAAAAGACTCGAATCGAATTAAAAGAATCGAATCGAATCGAAAAGAATCGAATCGAATCGGAAAGAATTGAATTGGAATGAATCGATTTGAATCGAATTGAAAAGAATCGAATCGAAAAATCGAATCGAAAAGAACTGAGTTGAGTTGAATCGAATCGAAAAGATTCGAATCGAATCGTGTCGAATCAAAAAGATGGAATCGAAACGAATCGAATCGAATCGAATCGAAAAGAATCGAATAGATAGCAAAGAATCAAATCGAATAGAAAAGAATTTGAATCGAATTGAAACGATTCGAAAACATCGAAACTAATCGAATCATCGAATGGAAAAGAATCGAATCGAATCAAAAAGAATCGAAACGAACTGAATCGAAAGAATCGAATCGAACAGAATCGAAAAGAATTGAATCGTGATGTAACAAATCGAATCCAAATGATCGAATCAAGCCAAGTCGAAAAGAATTGAATCGAAAAGAATCGAATCAAAATGAAAAGAATCGAATAGAATCGAATTGAAAATAATCGAATTGAACCGAATCAAATAGAATAGAATCGAACAGAATTGAATCGAATGAAAAGAATCTTATCGAATCGATTCGAAAAGAATTGAATCGAATCGAATGGAGAAGAATCAAATCAAATGGAATCGAAAAGAATCGAATCAAAGAGAATCTAATCGAAACGAAAAGAATCAATCGAATCGAAAAGAATCGAATCGAAACGAAAAGTGTCGAATCGAATCGAAAAGAATCGAATCGAACCGAAAAGAATCAAATCGAATCGAAAAGAATCGAATTGAATTGAATCGTAATGAAGAATCGAATCGAAAAGAATCAAATCGAATCGAAAACAATTGAATCGAATGCAATCAAATCGAAAAGAATCGAATCGAATTGAAAAGAATCAAATCGAATTGATTGAATCGAAAAGAATCGAATCGAATCGCATCGAATCGAAAATAATAGAATTGAATAAAAATAATCGAATCGAATTGAGAATAATTGGAATTGAATTGAATCGATAATCGAATCGATAATCGATCGAATCGAAACTAATCGAATCGAATCAAATCGATTCGAAAAAATCGAATCAGATTGCAACGAATCGAATCATATTGAATTGATTTGAATTGAAATGAATCGAATCTAATCAAATCAAAAAGAATCGAATCCAAAGAATCGAATTGTAGAAAATCAAATCAAAACAAAAAGATTCAAATCGAAACGAATCAAATTGAAAAGAATCGAATCGAATCGAATCGAAAAGAATCGAATCGAATCGAAAAGAATCGAATAGAAAAGAATCGTATCGAATCAAATCTAAAAGAATCGAATCGAATCGAATAAAAAAGAATCGAATCGAATTGATTCGCATCGAAAAGAATCGAATCGTATCGAATCGAAAAGAATCGAATCTATTCGAATCGAATGGAATTGAATCAAAAAGAATCGAATCGAATTGAAACGAAAAGAATCGAATAGATTCGAATTGAAACAAATCGAAAAAAATCAAAACGAATCAAATCACATCGAGTGGAAAAGAATCGAATCAAATAGAAAAGAATCGAATTGAATCGAACTGAATCGAAAAGAATCGAATAGATCAAATCAAAAAGAATCGAATCGATTCGAGATGAACCGAGTAGAATCGAGTCGAAGTGAAAAGAAGAATCGAATCGAATCGAAAAGAATCTAATCGAAACGAAAAGAATCGAATCGAAGAGAATCTAATCGAAATGAAAAGAATCAAATCGAATCGAAAAGAATCGAATCGAAACGAAAACTGTCGAATCGAATCGAATCGAAAAGAATCGAGTTGAATAGAAAAGAATCGAATCGAATAAAATCGATAAGATTTGAATCAAATCCAATAGAATCGAAAAGATTCGAATCGAATTGAAAAGAAACGAACCGAAGTGAAAAGAATCGAATCGAATCGAAAGAATCAAATCGAAAAAAAAATCGAATCGAAATTAAAAGAATCGAATCGAATCAAAGCATAAAGAATCGAATCTAATTGAATCGAAAGAATCGAATTGAATCAAATAGAGAAGAATCTAATGGTAAGGAATCGAATCGAAAAGAATCCAATTGTATTGAATCGAATCGAAAAGAAATGAATTGAATAGATTATAAAAGAATCGAATCGAAAGGAATCGACTCGAAACGTAAAGAATCGAATCGAAAAAATTGAATAGATCAAAAAGAATTGAATAGAAATGAATCGAATCGAAATGAAAAGAATTGAATCGAATCGAATCGAAAACAATCGAATAAAAAAGAATCGAATTGAAACAAAAGAATCGCATTGTATTTAATCGAATCAAAAAATCTAATTGAATCGAATCGAAAAGAATCGATTTGAAAAGAATCTAATCGAATTGATAGAAAATTGAATCGAATCGAAAACAATCGAATCGAATCGAAAAGAATCGAATTGTATGGAAACGAATCGAAAAGAATCTAATTGAGTAGAAAAGAATCAAATCAAATTTAATGGAATCGAAAAGAACCGAATAGCATCGAATTGAATCGAATCGAAAAGAATCGAAACGAATTGAATCGAAAAGCATTGAGTCGAATCAAATCGAAAAGAATCGAATCGTATCAAATTGAAAAAGAATCGAATCGATCTGAAAAGAATTGAATCGAATTGAATCGAATCGAAAAGAATCAAATTGAAACGAAAAGAATCAAATCGAATAGCAAAGAATCGAATCGAAACGAATCGATTTGAAAAGAGCCGAATCGAATCGAATTGAATGAAATATTCGAATCGAATCGAAAAGAATCTAATCTAATGAAATCCAAAAGAATCAAATCGAAACAAATAGAATCAAACCGAATGGAATTGAATCGAAAAGAGTCGATTCGAATCAAATTGGAATGAAAAGAATTGAATCGAATCGAATAAAAAACAAGTGAATCGAATAGAATAGAAAAGAAGAGAATCGAAACGAAAAGAATCAAATTGAATCGAAAGGAATCGAATCGAAAAGAATCGAATCAAAGAGAAAAGACTCGAATCGAATGGAAAAGAATAGAATCAAAAAGAATCGAATTGAAACAAAAAGAATCGAATTGAATTGAATCGAAAAGAATCGAATGGAATCGAATCGAAAAGAATCGAATTGAATTAAATCGAAGAGAATCGAATTGAATTGAATCGAAGAGAATCGAATCGAATAGAAAAGAATCAAATCGAAATGAATCGATTTGAAAGAAAAGAATCGAATCGAATCAAATTGAATGAAAAGAATTGAATCGAATCAAAAAGAATTGAATCAAAAAGAATCAAACCGAAACAAAAAGAATCAAACCGAATTGAAAAGAATCTAACTGAATAGAATCGAAAAGAATCGACGTACCGAATCGAATCCAATCGAAAAAATCTAATCGTATCAAATCGAATCGAAAAGAATTGAAATGAATAGAATAGAAAAGATTCGAATCAAATCAAAAACAATCAAATCGAGTAATATCGAATCGAAAAGAATCGAATCGAAAAGAATCGAATCGAATGGAAAAGAATTGAATCAAAAAGAATTGATTCAAATCAAAAAGAATCGAATGATTCGAATCGAAAAGACTCGAATCGAAAAGAATCGAAAAGAATCGAATCGAATCAAAAAGGATCGAATCGCAAAGAACCGAATCTAAAGAAAAGGAATCGAATCCAATCGAAACGAATAGAATCGAAAAGAATCGATTTGAATCGAAATGAAAAGAATCGTATCGAATCAAATCGAAAAAAATCAAATGGAATCGAATCGAATCGTATCGAAAAGAATCAAATCAAATGAAAAGAATCGAATCGAATAGAAAAGAATCGAATTGATTGGAATCGACTCGAAAACAATCTAATTGAATTGAAAGGAATCGAATCAAATTTAATGGAATCGACAAGAATCGTATCAAATCAAAAAGATCGATACTTACCTGGCAGGGGAGATACCATGATCACGAAGGTGGTTTTCCCAGGGCGAGGCTTATCCATTGCACTCCGGATGTGCTGACCCCTGCGATTTCCCCAAATGTGGGAAACTCGACTGCATAATTTGTGGTAGTGGGGGACTGCGTTCGCGCTTTCCCCTGGTGATTCTGGTGGCTAAGATCAGACCTCGTTTCTGGCTGCGTGCGCCTCGGAGGCCTCGTGAGCTATTCTTTGACTTTCTTGTGGTTACGGCTTGGCCTTCGGGGCTTTTCGCGTGTCATCCGTCCCGTGTCGTCCTTATGACCGCTCACGTCGGTGCTCACTTTCGGTTGTATCTGTATGTGGCGAGGAGTTTCCTTACTTGGGACGCCTCGGTGCTTGAGCGGTGACCGGCTCTCTCAGCAATAAAGAAATAATATCCTTTAAAAAAAAAAAAAAAAAAAGATCGAATCGAAATGAATCAATTCGAAAAGAATCAAATCGAATCGAATCGAAAAGAATCGAATCGAAAAGAATTGAATTGAAAAGAATCGAATTGAATCGAATTGAAAAGACTCGAATCGAATTAAAAGAATCGAATCGAATCGAAAAGAATCGAATCGAATCGGAAAGAATTGAATTGGAATGAATCGATTTGAATCGAATTGAAAAGAATCGAATCGAAAAAATCGAATCGAAAAGAACTGAGTTGAGTTGAATCGAATCGAAAGATTCGAATCGAATCGTGTCGAATCAAAAAGATGGAATCGAAACGAATCGAATCGAATCGAATCGAAAAGAATCGAATAGATAGAAAAGAATCAAATCGAATAGAAAAGAATTTGAATCGAATTGAAACGATTCAAAAACATCGAAACTAATCGAATCATCGAATGGAAAAGAATCGAATCGAATCAAAAAGAATCGAAACGAACTGAATCGAAAGAATCGAATCGAACAGAATCGAAAAGAATTGAATCGTGATGTAACAAATCGAATCCAAATGATCGAATCAAGCCAAGTCGAAAAGAATTGAATCGAAAAGAATCGAATCAAAATGAAAGAATCGAATAGAATCGAATTGAAAAATCGAATTGAACCGAATCAAATAGAATAGAATCGAACAGAATTGAATCGAATGAAAAGAATCTTATCGAATCGATTCGAAAAGAATTGAATCGAATCGAATGGAGAAGAATCAAATCAAATGGAATCGAAAAGAATCGAATCAAAGAGAATCTAATCGAAACGAAAAGAATCAATCGAATCGAAAAGAATCGAATCGAAACGAAAAGTGTCGAATCGAATCGAATCGAAAGAAAGAATCGAATCGAACCGAAAAGAATCAAATCGAATCGAAAAGAATCGAATTGAATTGAATCGTAATGAAAAGAATCGAATCGAATCGAAAGAATCAAATCAATCGAAAACATTGAATCGAATGCAATCAAATCAAAGAATCGAATCGAATTGAAAAGAATCAAATCGAATTGATTGAATCGAAAAGAATCGAATCGAATCGCATCTCGAATCGAAAAATAAATGAATGAAAAAATAATCGAATCGAATTGAGAATAATTGGAATTGAATTGAATCGATAATCGAATCGAAACTAATCGAATCGAATCAAATCGATTCGAAAAAATCGAATCAGATTGCAACGAATCGAATCATATTGAATTGATTTGAATTGAAATGAATCGAATCTAATCAAATCAAAAAGAATCGAATCCAAAGAATCGAATTGTAGAAAATCAAATCAAAACAAAAAGATTCAAATCGAAACGAATCAAATTGAAAAGAATCGAATCGAATCGAATCGAAAAGAATCGAATCGAATCGAAAAGAATCGAATAGAAAAGAATCGTATCGAATCAAATCTAAAGAATCGAATCGAATCGAATAAAAAGAATCGAATCGAATTGATTCGCATCGAAAAGAATCGAATCGTATCGAATCGAAAAGAATCGAATCTATTCGAATCGAATGGAATTGAATCAAAAAGAATCGAATCGAATTGAAACGAAAAGAATCGAATAGATTCGAATTGAAACAAATCGAAAAAAATCAAAACGAATCAAATCACATCGAGTGGAAAAGAATCGAATCAATAGAAAAGAATCGAATTGAATCGAACTGAATCGAAAAGAATCGAATAGATCAAATCAAAAAGAATCGAATCGATTCCAGATGAACCGAGTAGAATCGAGTCGAAGTGAAAAGAATTGAATCGAATCGAAAAGAATCTAATCGAAACGAAAAGAATCGAATCGAAGAGAATCTAATCGAAATGAAAAGAATCAAATCGAATCGAAAAGAATCGAATCGAAACGAAAACTGTCGAATCGAATCGAATCGAAAAGAATCGAGTTGAATAGAAAAGAATCGAATCGAATAAAATCGATAAGATTTGAATCAAATCCAATAGAATCGAAAAGATTCGAATCGAATTGAAAAGAAACGAACCGAAGTGAAAAGAATCGAATCGAATCGAAAGAATCAAATCGAAAAAAAAATCGAATCGAAATTAAAAGAATCGAATCGAATCAAAGCATAAAGAATCGAATCTAATTGAATCGAAAGAATCGAATTGAATCAAATAGAGAAGAATCTAATGGTAAGGAATCGAATCGAAAAGAATCCAATTGTATTGAATCGAATCGAAAAGAAATGAATTGAATAGATTATAAAAGAATCGAATCGAAAGGAATCGACTCGAAACGTAAAGAATCGAATCGAAAAATTGAATAGAATCAAAAAGAATTGAATAGAAATGATCGAATCGAATGAAAAGAATTGAATCGAATCGAATCGAAAACAATCGAATAAAAAAGAATCGAATTGAAACAAAAGAATCGCATTGTATTTAATCGAATCAAAAAATCTAATTGAATCGAATCGAAAAGAATCGATTGAAAAGAATCTAATCGAATTGATAGAAAATTGAATCGAATCGAAAACAATCGAATCGAATCGAATGGAAAAGAATCGAATTGTATGGAAACGAATCGAAAAGATCTAATTGAGTAGAAAAGAATCAAATCAAATTTAATGGAATCAAAAAGAACCGAATAGCATCGAATTGAATCGAATCGAAAAGAATCGAAACGAATTGAATCGAAAAGCATTGAGTCGAATCAAATCGAAAAGAATCGAATCGTATCAATTGAAAAGAATCGATCGATCTGAAAAGAATTGAATCGAATTGAATCGAATCGAAAAGAATCAAATTGAAACAAAAGAATCAAATCGAATAGCAAAGAATCGAATCGAACGAATCGATTTGAAAAGAGCCGAATCGAATCGAATTGAATGAAATATTCGAATCGAATCGAAGAAGATCTAATCTAATGAAATCCAAAAGAATCAAAATCGAACAAATAGAATCAAACCGATGGAATTGAATCGAAAAGAGTCGATTCGAATCAAATTGAATGAAAACAGAATTGAATCGAATCGAATAAAAAACAAGTGAATCGAATAGAATAGAAAAGAAGAGAATCGAAACGAAAAGAATCAAATTGAATCGAAAGGAATCGAATCGAAAGAATCGAATCAAAGAGAAAAGACTCGAATCGAATGGAAAAGAATAGAATCAAAAAGAATCGGAATTGAAACAAAAGAATCGAATTGAATTGAATCGAAAAGAATCGAATGGAATCGAATCGAAAAGAATCGAATTGAATTAAATCGAAGAGAATCGAATTGAATTGAATCGAAGAGAATCGAATCGAATAGAAAAGAATCAAATCGAAATGAATCGATGAAAGGAAAAGAATCGGGATCCCTGGGTGGCGCAGCGGTTGGCGCCTGCCTTTGGCCCAGGGCGTGATCCTGGAGACCCGGGATCGAATCCCACGTTGGGCTCCTGGTGCATGGAGCCTGCTTCTCCCTCTGCCTGTGTCTCTGCCTCTCTCTCTCTCTCTGTGACTATCATAAATAATAAAAATTTAAAAAAAAAAAAAAAAAAAATGAAAGGAAAAGAATCGAATCGAATCAAATTGAATGAAAAGAATTGAATCGAATCAAAAGAATTGAATCAAAAAGAATCAAACCGAAACAAAAAGAATCAACCGAATTGAAAAGAATCTACTGAATAGAATCGAAAAGAATCGACGTACCGAATCGAATCAATCGAAAAAAATCTAATCGTATCAATCGAATCGAAAAGAATTGAAATGAATAGAATAGAAAAGATTCGAATCAAATCAAAAAACAATCAAATCGAGTAATATCGAATCGAAAAGAATCGAATCGAAAAGAATCGAATCGATGGAAAAGAATTGAATCAAAAAGAATTGATTCAAATCAAAAAGAATCGAATTGATTCGAATCGAAAAGACTCGAATCGAAAAGAATCGAAAAGAATCGAATCGAATCAAAAGGATCGAATCGCAAAGAACCGAATCTAAAGAAAAGGAATCGAATCCAATCGAAACGAATAGAATCGAAAAGAATCGATTTGAATCGAAATGAAAAGAATCGTATCGAATCAAATCGAAAAAAATCAAATGGAATCGAATCGAATCGTATCGAAAAGAATCAAATCAAATGAAAGAATCGAATCGAATAGAAAAGAATCGAATTGATTGGAATCGACTCGAAAACAATCTAATTGAATTGAAAGGAATCGAATCAAATTTAATGGAATCGACAAGAATCGTATCAAATCAAAAAGATCGATACTTACCTGGCAGGGGAGATACCATGATCACGAAGGTGGTTTTCCCAGGGCGAGGCTTATCCATTGCACTCCGGATGTGCTGACCCCTGCGATTTCCCCAAATGTGGGAAACTCGACTGCATAATTTGTGGTAGTGGGGGACTGCGTTCGCGCTTTCCCCTGGTGATTCTGGTGGCTAAGATCAGACCTCGTTTCTGGCTGCGTGCGCCTCGGAGGCCTCGTGAGCTATTCTTTGACTTTCTTGTGGTTACGGCTTGGCCTTCGGGGCTTTTCGCGTGTCATCCGTCCCCGTGTCGTCCTTATGACCGCTCACGTCGGTGCTCACTTTCGGTTGTATCTGTATGTGGCGAGGAGTTTCCTTACTTGGGACGCCTCGGTGCTTGAGCGGTGACCGGCTCTCTCAGCAATAAAGAAATAATATCCTTTAAAAAAAAAAAAAAAAAAAAAGATCGAATCGAAATGAATCAATTCGAAAAGAATCAAATCGAATCGAATCGAAAAGAATCGAATCGAAAAGAATTGAATTGAAAAGAATCGAATTGAATCGAATTGAAAAGACTCGAATCGAATTAAAAGAATCGAATCGAAGCGAAAGAATCGAATCGAATCGGAAAGAATTGAATTGGAATGAATCGATTTGAATCGAATTGAAAAGAATCGAATCGAAAAAATCGAATCGAAAAGAACTGAGTTGAGTTGAATCGAATCGAAAAGATTCGAATCGAATCGTGTCGAATCAAAAAGATGGAATCGAAACGAATCGAATCGAATCGAATCGAAAAGAATCGAATAGATAGCAAAGAATCAAATCGAATAGAAAAGAATTTGAATCGAATTGAAACGATTCGAAAACATCGAAACTAATCGAATCATCGAATGGAAAAGAATCGAATCGAATCAAAAAGAATCGAAACGAACTGAATCGAAAGAATCGAATCGAACAGAATCGAAAAGAATTGAATCGTGATGTAACAAATCGAATCCAAATGATCGAATCAAGCCAAGTCGAAAAGAATTGAATCGAAAAGAATCGAATCAAAATGAAAAGAATCGAATAGAATCGAATTGAAAATAATCGAATTGAACCGAATCAAATAGAATAGAATCGAACAGAATTGAATCGAATGAAAAGAATCTTATCGAATCGATTCGAAAAGAATTGAATCGAATCGAATGGAGAAGAATCAAATCAAATGGAATCGAAAAGAATCGAATCAAAGAGAATCTAATCGAAACGAAAAGAATCAATCGAATCGAAAAGAATCGAATCGAAACGAAAAGTGTCGAATCGAATCGAATCGAAAAGAATCGAATCGAACCGAAAAGAATCAAATCGAATCGAAAAGAATCGAATTGAATTGAATCGTAATGAAAAGAATCGAATCGAATCGAAAGAATCAAATCAAATCGAAAACAATTGAATCGAATGCAATCAAATCGAAAAGAATCGAATCGAATTGAAAAGAATCAAATCGAATTGATTGAATCGAAAAGAATCGAATCGAATCGAATCGCATCGAATCGAAAATAATAGAATTGAATAAAAATAATCGAATCGAATTGAGAATAATTGGAATTGAATTGAATCGATAATCGAATCGAAACTAATCGAATCGAATCAAATCGATTCGAAAAAATCGAATCAGATTGCAACGAATCGAATCATATTGAATTGATTTGAATTGAAATGAATCGAATCTAATCAAATCAAAAAGAATCGAATCCAAAGAATCGAATTGTAGAAAATCAAATCAAAACAAAAAGATTCAAATCGAAACGAATCAAATTGAAAAGAATCGAATCGAATCGAATCGAAAAGAATCGAATCGAATCGAAAAGAATCGAATAGAAAAGAATCGTATCGAATCAAATCTAAAAGAATCGAATCGAATCGAATAAAAAAGAATCGAATCGAATTGATTCGCATCGAAAAGAATCGAATCGTATCGAATCGAAAAGAATCGAATCTATTCGAATCGAATGGAATTGAATCAAAAAGAATCGAATCGAATTGAAACGAAAAGAATCGAATAGATTCGAATTGAAACAAATCGAAAAAATCAAAACGAATCAAATCACATCGAGTGGAAAAGAATCGAATCAAATAGAAAAGAATCGAATTGAATCGAACTGAATCGAAAAGAATCGAATAGATCAAATCAAAAAGAATCGAATCGATTCGAGATGAACCGAGTAGAATCGAGTCGAAGTGAAAAGAATTGAATCGAATCGAATCGAAAAGAATCTAATCGAAACGAAAAGAATCGAATCGAAGAGAATCTAATCGAAATGAAAAGAATCAAATCGAATCGAAAAGAATCGAATCGAAACGAAAACTGTCGAATCGAATCGAATCGAAAAGAATCGAGTTGAATAGAAAAGAATCGAATCGAATAAAATCGATAAGATTTGAATCAAATCCAATAGAATCGAAAAGATTCGAATCGAATTGAAAAGAAACGAACCGAAGTGAAAAGAATCGAATCGAATCGAAAGAATCAAATCGAAAAAAAATCGAATCGAAATTAAAAGAATCGAATCGAATCAAAGCATAAAGAATCGAATCTAATTGAATCGAAAGAATCGAATTGAATCAAATAGAGAAGAATCTAATGGTAAGGAATCGAATCGAAAAGAATCCAATTGTATTGAATCGAATCGAAAAGAAATGAATTGAATAGATTATAAAAGAATCGAATCGAAAGGAATCGACTCGAAACGTAAAGAATCGAATCGAAAAAATTGAATAGAATCAAAAAGAATTGAATAGAAATGAATCGAATCGAAATGAAAAGAATTGAATCGAATCGAATCGAAAACAATCGAATAAAAAAGAATCGAATTGAAACAAAAGAATCGCATTGTATTTAATCGAATCAAAAAATCTAATTGAATCGAATCGAAAAGAATCGATTTGAAAAGAATCTAATCGAATTGATAGAAAATTGAATCGAATCGAAAACAATCGAATCGAATCGAATGGAAAAGAATCGAATTGTATGGAAACGAATCGAAAAGAATCTAATTGAGTAGAAAAGAATCAAATCAAATTTAATGGAATCAAAAAGAACCGAATAGCATCGAATTGAATCGAATCGAAAAGAATCGAAACGAATTGAATCGAAAAGCATTGAGTCGAATCAAATCGAAAAGAATCGAATCGTATCAAATTGAAAAGAATCGAATCGATCTGAAAAGAATTGAATCGAATTGAATCGAATCGAAAAGAATCAAATTGAAACGAAAAGAATCAAATCGAATAGCAAAGAATCGAATCGAAACGAATCGATTTGAAAAGAGCCGAATCGAATCGAATTGAATGAAATATTCGAATCGAATCGAAAAGAATCTAATCTAATGAAATCCAAAAGAATCAAATCGAAACAAATAGAATCAAACCGAATGGAATTGAATCGAAAAGAGTCGATTCGAATCAAATTGGAATGAAAAGAATTGAATCGAATCGAATAAAAAACAAGTGAATCGAATAGAATAGAAAAGAAGAGAATCGAAACGAAAAGAATCAAATTGAATCGAAAGGAATCGAATCGAAAAGAATCGAATCAAAGAGAAAAGACTCGAATCGAATGGAAAAGAATAGAATCAAAAAGAATCGAATTGAAACAAAAAGAATCGAATTGAATTGAATCGAAAAGAATCGAATGGAATCGAATCGAAAAGAATCGAATTGAATTAAATCGAAGAGAATCGAATTGAATTGAATCGAAGAGAATCGAATCGAATAGAAAAGAATCAAATCGAAATGAATCGATTTGAAAGGAAAAGAATCGAATCGAATCAAATTGAATGAAAAGAATTGAATCGAATCAAAAAGAATTGAATCAAAAAGAATCAAACCGAAACAAAAAGAATCAAACCGAATTGAAAAGAATCTAACTGAATAGAATCGAAAAGAATCGACGTACCGAATCGAATCCAATCGAAAAAAATCTAATCGTATCAAATCGAATCGAAAAGAATTGAAATGAATAGAATAGAAAAGATTCGAATCAAATCAAAAACAATCAAATCGAGTAATATCGAATCGAAAAGAATCGAATCGAAAAGAATCGAATCGAATGGAAAAGAATTGAATCAAAAAGAATTGATTCAAATCAAAAAGAATCGAATTGATTCGAATCGAAAAGACTCGAATCGAAAAGAATCGAAAAGAATCGAATCGAATCAAAAAGGATCGAATCGCAAAGAACCGAATCTAAAGAAAAGGAATCGAATCCAATCGAAACGAATAGAATCGAAAAGAATCGATTTGAATCGAAATGAAAAGAATCGTATCGAATCAAATCGAAAAAATCAAATGGAATCGAATCGAATCGTATCGAAAAGAATCAAATCAAATGAAAAGAATCGAATCGAATAGAAAAGAATCGAATTGATTGGAATCGACTCGAAAACAATCTAATTGAATTGAAAGGAATCGAATCAAATTTAATGGAATCGACAAGAATCGTATCAAATCAAAAAGATCGATACTTACCTGGCAGGGGAGATACCATGATCACGAAGGTGGTTTTCCCAGGGCGAGGCTTATCCATTGCACTCCGGATGTGCTGACCCCTGCGATTTCCCCAAATGTGGGAAACTCGACTGCATAATTTGTGGTAGTGGGGGACTGCGTTCGCGCTTTCCCCTGGTGATTCTGGTGGCTAAGATCAGACCTCGTTTCTGGCTGCGTGCGCCTCGGAGGCCTCGTGAGCTATTCTTTGACTTTCTTGTGGTTACGGCTTGGCCTTCGGGGCTTTTCGCGTGTCATCCGTCCCCGTGTCGTCCTTATGACCGCTCACGTCGGTGCTCACTTTCGGTTGTATCTGTATGTGGCGAGGAGTTTCCTTACTTGGGACGCCTCGGTGCTTGAGCGGTGACCGGCTCTCTCAGCAATAAAGAAATAATATCCTTTAAAAAAAAAAAAAAAAAAGATCGAATCGAAATGAATCAATTCGAAAAGAATCAAATCGAATCGAATCGAAAAGAATCGAATCGAAAAGAATTGAATTGAAAAGAATCGAATTGAATCGAATTGAAAAGACTCGAATCGAATTAAAAGAATCGAATCGAATCGAAAGAATCGAATCGAATCGGAAAGAATTGAATTGGAATGAATCGATTTGAATCGAATTGAAAAGAATCGAATCGAAAAAATCGAATCGAAAAGAACTGAGTTGAGTTGAATCGAATCGAAAAGATTCGAATCGAATCGTGTCGAATCAAAAAGATGGAATCGAAACGAATCGAATCGAATCGAATCGAAAAGAATCGAATAGATAGAAAAGAATCAAATCGAATAGAAAAGAATTTGAATCGAATTGAAACGATTCGAAAACATCGAAACTAATCGAATCATCGAATGGAAAAGAATCGAATCGAATCAAAAAGAATCGAAACGAACTGAATCGAAAGAATCGAATCGAACAGAATCGAAAAGAATTGAATCGTGATGTAACAAATCGAATCCAAATGATCGAATCAAGCCAAGTCGAAAAGAATTGAATCGAAAAGAATCGAATCAAAATGAAAAGAATCGAATAGAATCGAATTGAAAATAATCGAATTGAACCGAATCAAATAGAATAGAATCGAACAGAATTGAATCGAATGAAAAGAATCTTATCGAATCGATTCGAAAAGAATTGAATCGAATCGAATGGAGAAGAATCAAATCAAATGGAATCGAAAAGAATCGAATCAAAGAGAATCTAATCGAAACGAAAAGAATCAATCGAATCGAAAAGAATCGAATCGAAACGAAAAGTGTCGAATCGAATCGAATCGAAAAGAATCGAATCGAACCGAAAAGAATCAAATCGAATCGAAAAGAATCGAATTGAATTGAATCGTAATGAAAAGAATCGAATCGAATCGAAAGAATCAAATCGAATCGAAAACAATTGAATCGAATGCAATCAAATCGAAAAGAATCGAATCGAATTGAAAAGAATCAAATCGAATTGATTGAATCGAAAAGAATCGAATCGAATCGCATCGAATCGAAAATAATAGAATTGAATAAAAATAATCGAATCGAATTGAGAATAATTGGAATTGAATTGAATCGATAATCGAATCGAAACTAATCGAATCGAATCAAATCGATTCGAAAAAATCGAATCAGATTGCAACGAATCGAATCATATTGAATTGATTTGAATTGAAATGAATCGAATCTAATCAAATCAAAAAGAATCGAATCCAAAGAATCGAATTGTAGAAAATCAAATCAAAACAAAAAGATTCAAATCGAAACGAATCAAATTGAAAAGAATCGAATCGAATCGAATCGAAAAGAATCGAATCGAATCGAAAAGAATCGAATAGAAAAGAATCGTATCGAATCAAATCTAAAAGAATCGAATCGAATCGAATAAAAAAGAATCGAATCGAATTGATTCGCATCGAAAAGAATCGAATCGTATCGAATCGAAAAGAATCGAATCTATTCGAATCGAATGGAATTGAATCAAAAAGAATCGAATCGAATTGAAACGAAAAGAATCGAATAGATTCGAATTGAAACAAATCGAAAAAATCAAAACGAATCAAATCACATCGAGTGGAAAAGAATCGAATCAAATAGAAAAGAATCGAATTGAATCGAACTGAATCGAAAAGAATCGAATAGATCAAATCAAAAAGAATCGAATCGATTCGAGATGAACCGAGTAGAATCGAGTCGAAGTGAAAAGAATTGAATCGAATCGAATCGAAAAGAATCTAATCGAAACGAAAAGAATCGAATCGAAGAGAATCTAATCGAAATGAAAAGAATCAAATCGAATCGAAAAGAATCGAATCGAAACGAAAACTGTCGAATCGAATCGAATCGAAAAGAATCGAGTTGAATAGAAAAGAATCGAATCGAATAAAATCGATAAGATTTGAATCAAATCCAATAGAATCGAAAAGATTCGAATCGAATTGAAAAGAAACGAACCGAAGTGAAAAGAATCGAATCGAATCGAAAGAATCAAATCGAAAAAAAATCGAATCGAAATTAAAAGAATCGAATCGAATCAAAGCATAAAGAATCGAATCTAATTGAATCGAAAGAATCGAATTGAATCAAATAGAGAAGAATCTAATGGTAAGGAATCGAATCGAAAAGAATCCAATTGTATTGAATCGAATCGAAAAGAAATGAATTGAATAGATTATAAAAGAATCGAATCGAAAGGAATCGACTCGAAACGTAAAGAATCGAATCGAAAAAATTGAATAGAATCAAAAAGAATTGAATAGAAATGAATCGAATCGAAATGAAAAGAATTGAATCGAATCGAATCGAAAACAATCGAATAAAAAAGAATCGAATTGAAACAAAAGAATCGCATTGTATTTAATCGAATCAAAAAATCTAATTGAATCGAATCGAAAAGAATCGATTTGAAAAGAATCTAATCGAATTGATAGAAAATTGAATCGAATCGAAAACAATCGAATCGAATCGAATGGAAAAGAATCGAATTGTATGGAAACGAATCGAAAAGAATCTAATTGAGTAGAAAAGAATCAAATCAAATTTAATGGAATCAAAAAGAACCGAATAGCATCGAATTGAATCGAATCGAAAAGAATCGAAACGAATTGAATCGAAAAGCATTGAGTCGAATCAAATCGAAAAGAATCGAATCGTATCAAATTGAAAAGAATCGAATCGATCTGAAAAGAATTGAATCGAATTGAATCGAATCGAAAAGAATCAAATTGAAACGAAAAGAATCAAATCGAATAGCAAAGAATCGAATCGAAACGAATCGATTTGAAAAGAGCCGAATCGAATCGAATTGAATGAAATATTCGAATCGAATCGAAAAGAATCTAATCTAATGAAATCCAAAAGAATCAAATCGAAACAAATAGAATCAAACCGAATGGAATTGAATCGAAAAGAGTCGATTCGAATCAAATTGGAATGAAAAGAATTGAATCGAATCGAATAAAAAACAAGTGAATCGAATAGAATAGAAAAGAAGAGAATCGAAACGAAAAGAATCAAATTGAATCGAAAGGAATCGAATCGAAAAGAATCGAATCAAAGAGAAAAGACTCGAATCGAATGGAAAAGAATAGAATCAAAAAGAATCGAATTGAAACAAAAAGAATCGAATTGAATTGAATCGAAAAGAATCGAATGGAATCGAATCGAAAAGAATCGAATTGAATTAAATCGAAGAGAATCGAATTGAATTGAATCGAAGAGAATCGAATCGAATAGAAAAGAATCAAATCGAAATGAATCGATTTGAAAGGAAAAGAATCGAATCGAATCAAATTGAATGAAAAGAATTGAATCGAATCAAAAAGAATTGAATCAAAAAGAATCAAACCGAAACAAAAAGAATCAAACCGAATTGAAAAGAATCTAACTGAATAGAATCGAAAAGAATCGACGTACCGAATCGAATCCAATCGAAAAAAATCTAATCGTATCAAATCGAATCGAAAAGAATTGAAATGAATAGAATAGAAAAGATTCGAATCAAATCAAAAACAATCAAATCGAGTAATATCGAATCGAAAAGAATCGAATCGAAAAGAATCGAATCGAATGGAAAAGAATTGAATCAAAAAGAATTGATTCAAATCAAAAAGAATCGAATTGATTCGAATCGAAAAGACTCGAATCGAAAAGAATCGAAAAGAATCGAATCGAATCAAAAGGATCGAATCGCAAAGAACCGAATCTAAAGAAAAGGAATCGAATCCAATCGAAACGAATAGAATCGAAAAGAATCGATTTGAATCGAAATGAAAAGAATCGTATCGAATCAAATCGAAAAAAATCAAATGGAATCGAATCGAATCGTATCGAAAAGAATCAAATCAAATGAAAAGAATCGAATCGAATAGAAAAGAATCGAATTGATTGGAATCGACTCGAAAACAATCTAATTGAATTGAAAGGAATCGAATCAAATTTAATGGAATCGACAAGAATCGTATCAAATCAAAAAGATCGATACTTACCTGGCAGGGGAGATACCATGATCACGAAGGTGGTTTTCCCAGGGCGAGGCTTATCCATTGCACTCCGGATGTGCTGACCCCTGCGATTTCCCCAAATGTGGGAAACTCGACTGCATAATTTGTGGTAGTGGGGGACTGCGTTCGCGCTTTCCCCTGGTGATTCTGGTGGCTAAGATCAGACCTCGTTTCTGGCTGCGTGCGCCTCGGAGGCCTCGTGAGCTATTCTTTGACTTTCTTGTGGTTACGGCTTGGCCTTCGGGGCTTTTCGCGTGTCATCCGTCCCCGTGTCGTCCTTATGACCGCTCACGTCGGTGCTCACTTTCGGTTGTATCTGTATGTGGCGAGGAGTTTCCTTACTTGGGACGCCTCGGTGCTTGAGCGGTGACCGGCTCTCTCAGCAATAAAGAAATAATATCCTTTAAAAAAAAAAAAAAAAAAAAGATCGAATCGAAATGAATCAATTCGAAAAGAATCAAATCGAATCGAATCGAAAAGAATCGAATCGAAAAGAATTGAATTGAAAAGAATCGAATTGAATCGAATTGAAAAGACTCGAATCGAATTAAAAGAATCGAATCGAATCGAAAAGAATCGAATCGAATCGGAAAGAATTGAATTGGAATGAATCGATTTGAATCGAATTGAAAAGAATCGAATCGAAAAAATCGAATCGAAAAGAACTGAGTTGAGTTGAATCGAATCGAAAAGATTCGAATCGAATCGTGTCGAATCAAAAAGATGGAATCGAAACGAATCGAATCGAATCGAATCGAAAAGAATCGAATAGATAGCAAAGAATCAAATCGAATAGAAAAGAATTTGAATCGAATTGAAACGATTCGAAAACATCGAAACTAATCGAATCATCGAATGGAAAAGAATCGAATCGAATCAAAAAGAATCGAAACGAACTGAATCGAAAGAATCGAATCGAACAGAATCGAAAAGAATTGAATCGTGATGTAACAAATCGAATCCAAATGATCGAATCAAGCCAAGTCGAAAAGAATTGAATCGAAAAGAATCGAATCAAAATGAAAAGAATCGAATAGAATCGAATTGAAAATAATCGAATTGAACCGAATCAAATAGAATAGAATCGAACAGAATTGAATCGAATGAAAAGAATCTTATCGAATCGATTCGAAAAGAATTGAATCGAATCGAATGGAGAAGAATCAAATCAAATGGAATCGAAAAGAATCGAATCAAAGAGAATCTAATCGAAACGAAAAGAATCAATCGAATCGAAAAGAATCGAATCGAAACGAAAAGTGTCGAATCGAATCGAATCGAAAAGAATCGAATCGAACCGAAAAGAATCAAATCGAATCGAAAAGAATCGAATTGAATTGAATCGTAATGAAAAGAATCGAATCGAATCGAAAGAATCAAATCGAATCGAAAACAATTGAATCGAATGCAATCAAATCGAAAAGAATCGAATCGAATTGAAAAGAATCAAATCGAATTGATTGAATCGAAAAGAATCGAATCGAATCGCATCGAATCGAAAATAATAGAATTGAATAAAAATAATCGAATCGAATTGAGAATAATTGGAATTGAATTGAATCGATAATCGAATCGAAACTAATCGAATCGAATCAAATCGATTCGAAAAAATCGAATCAGATTGCAACGAATCGAATCATATTGAATTGATTTGAATTGAAATGAATCGAATCTAATCAAATCAAAAAGAATCGAATCCAAAGAATCGAATTGTAGAAAATCAAATCAAAACAAAAAGATTCAAATCGAAACGAATCAAATTGAAAAGAATCGAATCGAATCGAATCGAAAAGAATCGAATCGAATCGAAAAGAATCGAATAGAAAAGAATCGTATCGAATCAAATCTAAAAGAATCGAATCGAATCGAATAAAAAAGAATCGAATCGAATTGATTCGCATCGAAAAGAATCGAATCGTATCGAATCGAAAAGAATCGAATCTATTCGAATCGAATGGAATTGAATCAAAAAGAATCGAATCGAATTGAAACGAAAAGAATCGAATAGATTCGAATTGAAACAAATCGAAAAAATCAAAACGAATCAAATCACATCGAGTGGAAAAGAATCGAATCAAATAGAAAAGAATCGAATTGAATCGAACTGAATCGAAAAGAATCGAATAGATCAAATCAAAAAGAATCGAATCGATTCGAGATGAACCGAGTAGAATCGAGTCGAAGTGAAAAGAATTGAATCGAATCGAATCGAAAAGAATCTAATCGAAACGAAAAGAATCGAATCGAAGAGAATCTAATCGAAATGAAAAGAATCAAATCGAATCGAAAAGAATCGAATCGAAACGAAAACTGTCGAATCGAATCGAATCGAAAAGAATCGAGTTGAATAGAAAAGAATCGAATCGAATAAAATCGATAAGATTTGAATCAAATCCAATAGAATCGAAAAGATTCGAATCGAATTGAAAAGAAACGAACCGAAGTGAAAAGAATCGAATCGAATCGAAAGAATCAAATCGAAAAAAAATCGAATCGAAATTAAAAGAATCGAATCGAATCAAAGCATAAAGAATCGAATCTAATTGAATCGAAAGAATCGAATTGAATCAAATAGAGAAGAATCTAATGGTAAGGAATCGAATCGAAAAGAATCCAATTGTATTGAATCGAATCGAAAAGAAATGAATTGAATAGATTATAAAAGAATCGAATCGAAAGGAATCGACTCGAAACGTAAAGAATCGAATCGAAAAAATTGAATAGAATCAAAAAGAATTGAATAGAAATGAATCGAATCGAAATGAAAAGAATTGAATCGAATCGAATCGAAAACAATCGAATAAAAAAGAATCGAATTGAAACAAAAGAATCGCATTGTATTTAATCGAATCAAAAAATCTAATTGAATCGAATCGAAAAGAATCGATTTGAAAAGAATCTAATCGAATTGATAGAAAATTGAATCGAATCGAAAACAATCGAATCGAATCGAATGGAAAAGAATCGAATTGTATGGAAACGAATCGAAAAGAATCTAATTGAGTAGAAAAGAATCAAATCAAATTTAATGGAATCAAAAAGAACCGAATAGCATCGAATTGAATCGAATCGAAAAGAATCGAAACGAATTGAATCGAAAAGCATTGAGTCGAATCAAATCGAAAAGAATCGAATCGTATCAAATTGAAAAGAATCGAATCGATCTGAAAAGAATTGAATCGAATTGAATCGAATCGAAAAGAATCAAATTGAAACGAAAAGAATCAAATCGAATAGCAAAGAATCGAATCGAAACGAATCGATTTGAAAAGAGCCGAATCGAATCGAATTGAATGAAATATTCGAATCGAATCGAAAAGAATCTAATCTAATGAAATCCAAAAGAATCAAATCGAAACAAATAGAATCAAACCGAATGGAATTGAATCGAAAAGAGTCGATTCGAATCAAATTGGAATGAAAAGAATTGAATCGAATCGAATAAAAAACAAGTGAATCGAATAGAATAGAAAAGAAGAGAATCGAAACGAAAAGAATCAAATTGAATCGAAAGGAATCGAATCGAAAAGAATCGAATCAAAGAGAAAAGACTCGAATCGAATGGAAAAGAATAGAATCAAAAAGAATCGAATTGAAACAAAAAGAATCGAATTGAATTGAATCGAAAAGAATCGAATGGAATCGAATCGAAAAGAATCGAATTGAATTAAATCGAAGAGAATCGAATTGAATTGAATCGAAGAGAATCGAATCGAATAGAAAAGAATCAAATCGAAATGAATCGATTTGAAAGGAAAAGAATCGAATCGAATCAAATTGAATGAAAAGAATTGAATCGAATCAAAAAGAATTGAATCAAAAAGAATCAAACCGAAACAAAAAGAATCAAACCGAATTGAAAAGAATCTAACTGAATAGAATCGAAAAGAATCGACGTACCGAATCGAATCCAATCGAAAAAAATCTAATCGTATCAAATCGAATCGAAAAGAATTGAAATGAATAGAATAGAAAAGATTCGAATCAAATCAAAAACAATCAAATCGAGTAATATCGAATCGAAAAGAATCGAATCGAAAAGAATCGAATCGAATGGAAAAGAATTGAATCAAAAAGAATTGATTCAAATCAAAAAGAATCGAATTGATTCGAATCGAAAAGACTCGAATCGAAAAGAATCGAAAAGAATCGAATCGAATCAAAAAGGATCGAATCGCAAAGAACCGAATCTAAAGAAAAGGAATCGAATCCAATCGAAACGAATAGAATCGAAAAGAATCGATTTGAATCGAAATGAAAAGAATCGTATCGAATCAAATCGAAAAAAATCAAATGGAATCGAATCGAATCGTATCGAAAAGAATCAAATCAAATGAAAAGAATCGAATCGAATAGAAAAGAATCGAATTGATTGGAATCGACTCGAAAACAATCTAATTGAATTGAAAGGAATCGAATCAAATTTAATGGAATCGACAAGAATCGTATCAAATCAAAAAGATCGATACTTACCTGGCAGGGGAGATACCATGATCACGAAGGTGGTTTTCCCAGGGCGAGGCTTATCCATTGCACTCCGGATGTGCTGACCCCTGCGATTTCCCCAAATGTGGGAAACTCGACTGCATAATTTGTGGTAGTGGGGGGACTGCGTTCGCGCTTTCCCCATGGTGATTCTGGTGGCTAAGATCAGACCTCGTTTCTGGCTGCGTGCGCCTCGGAGGCCTCGTGAGCTATTCTTTGACTTTCTTGTGGTTACGGCTTGGCCTTCGGGGCTTTTCGCGTGTCATCCGTCCCCGTGTCGTCCTTATGACCGCTCACGTCGGTGCTCACTTTCGGTTGTATCTGTATGTGGCGAGGAGTTTCCTTACTTGGGACGCCTCGGTGCTTGAGCGGTGACCGGCTCTCTCAGCAATAAAGAAATAATATCCTTTAAAAAAAAAAAAAAAAAGATCGAATCGAAATGAATCAATTCGAAAAGAATCAAATCGAATCGAATCGAAAAGAATCGAATCGAAAAGAATTGAATTGAAAAGAATCGAATTGAATCGAATTGAAAAGACTCGAATCGAATTAAAAGAATCGAATCGAATCGAAAAGAATCGAATCGAATCGGAAAGAATTGAATTGGAATGAATCGATTTGAATCGAATTGAAAAGAATCGAATCGAAAAAATCGAATCGAAAAGAACTGAGTTGAGTTGAATCGAATCGAAAAGATTCGAATCGAATCGTGTCGAATCAAAAAGATGGAATCGAAACGAATCGAATCGAATCGAATCGAAAAGAATCGAATAGATAGCAAAGAATCAAATCGAATAGAAAAGAATTTGAATCGAATTGAAACGATTCGAAAACATCGAAACTAATCGAATCATCGAATGGAAAAGAATCGAATCGAATCAAAAAGAATCGAAACGAACTGAATCGAAAGAATCGAATCGAACAGAATCGAAAAGAATTGAATCGTGATGTAACAAATCGAATCCAAATGATCGAATCAAGCCAAGTCGAAAAGAATTGAATCGAAAAGAATCGAATCAAAATGAAAAGAATCGAATAGAATCGAATTGAAAATAATCGAATTGAACCGAATCAAATAGAATAGAATCGAACAGAATTGAATCGAATGAAAAGAATCTTATCGAATCGATTCGAAAAGAATTGAATCGAATCGAATGGAGAAGAATCAAATCAAATGGAATCGAAAAGAATCGAATCAAAGAGAATCTAATCGAAACGAAAAGAATCAATCGAATCGAAAAGAATCGAATCGAAACGAAAAGTGTCGAATCGAATCGAATCGAAAAGAATCGAATCGAACCGAAAAGAATCAAATCGAATCGAAAAGAATCGAATTGAATTGAATCGTAATGAAAAGAATCGAATCGAATCGAAAGAATCAAATCGAATCGAAAACAATTGAATCGAATGCAATCAAATCGAAAAGAATCGAATCGAATTGAAAAGAATCAAATCGAATTGATTGAATCGAAAGAATCGAATCGAATCGAATCGCATCGAATCGAAAATAATAGAATTGAATAAAAATAATCGAATCGAATTGAGAATAATTGGAATTGAATTGAATCGATAATCGAATCGAAACTAATCGAATCGAATCAAATCGATTCGAAAAAATCGAATCAGATTGCAACGAATCGAATCATATTGAATTGATTTGAATTGAAATGAATCGAATCTAATCAAATCAAAAAGAATCGAATCCAAAGAATCGAATTGTAGAAAATCAAATCAAAACAAAAAGATTCAAATCGAAACGAATCAAATTGAAAAGAATCGAATCGAATCGAATCGAAAAGAATCGAATCGAATCGAAAAGAATCGAATAGAAAAGAATCGTATCGAATCAAATCTAAAAGAATCGAATCGAATCGAATAAAAAAGAATCGAATCGAATTGATTCGCATCGAAAAGAATCGAATCGTATCGAATCGAAAAGAATCGAATCTATTCGAATCGAATGGAATTGAATCAAAAAGAATCGAATCGAATTGAAACGAAAAGAATCGAATAGATTCGAATTGAAACAAATCGAAAAAATCAAAACGAATCAAATCACATCGAGTGGAAAAGAATCGAATCAAATAGAAAAGAATCGAATTGAATCGAACTGAATCGAAAAGAATCGAATAGATCAAATCAAAAAGAATCGAATCGATTCGAGATGAACCGAGTAGAATCGAGTCGAAGTGAAAAGAATTGAATCGAATCGAATCGAAAAGAATCTAATCGAAACGAAAAGAATCGAATCGAAGAGAATCTAATCGAAATGAAAAGAATCAAATCGAATCGAAAAGAATCGAATCGAAACGAAAACTGTCGAATCGAATCGAATCGAAAAGAATCGAGTTGAATAGAAAAGAATCGAATCGAATAAAATCGATAAGATTTGAATCAAATCCAATAGAATCGAAAAGATTCGAATCGAATTGAAAAGAAACGAACCGAAGTGAAAAGAATCGAATCGAATCGAAAGAATCAAATCGAAAAAAAATCGAATCGAAATTAAAAGAATCGAATCGAATCAAAGCATAAAGAATCGAATCTAATTGAATCGAAAGAATCGAATTGAATCAAATAGAGAAGAATCTAATGGTAAGGAATCGAATCGAAAAGAATCCAATTGTATTGAATCGAATCGAAAAGAAATGAATTGAATAGATTATAAAAGAATCGAATCGAAAGGAATCGACTCGAAACGTAAAGAATCGAATCGAAAAAATTGAATAGAATCAAAAGAATTGAATAGAAATGAATCGAATCGAAATGAAAAGAATTGAATCGAATCGAATCGAAAACAATCGAATAAAAAAGAATCGAATTGAAACAAAAGAATCGCATTGTATTTAATCGAATCAAAAAATCTAATTGAATCGAATCGAAAAGAATCGATTTGAAAAGAATCTAATCGAATTGATAGAAAATTGAATCGAATCGAAAACAATCGAATCGAATCGAATGGAAAAGAATCGAATTGTATGGAAACGAATCGAAAAGAATCTAATTGAGTAGAAAAGAATCAAATCAAATTTAATGGAATCAAAAAGAACCGAATAGCATCGAATTGAATCGAATCGAAAAGAATCGAAACGAATTGAATCGAAAAGCATTGAGTCGAATCAAATCGAAAAGAATCGAATCGTATCAAATTGAAAAGAATCGAATCGATCTGAAAAGAATTGAATCGAATTGAATCGAATCGAAAAGAATCAAATTGAAACGAAAAGAATCAAATCGAATAGCAAAGAATCGAATCGAAACGAATCGATTTGAAAAGAGCCGAATCGAATCGAATTGAATGAAATATTCGAATCGAATCGAAAAGAATCTAATCTAATGAAATCCAAAAGAATCAAATCGAAACAAATAGAATCAAACCGAATGGAATTGAATCGAAAAGAGTCGATTCGAATCAAATTGGAATGAAAAGAATTGAATCGAATCGAATAAAAAACAAGTGAATCGAATAGAATAGAAAAGAAGAGAATCGAAACGAAAAGAATCAAATTGAATCGAAAGGAATCGAATCGAAAAGAATCGAATCAAAGAGAAAAGACTCGAATCGAATGGAAAAGAATAGAATCAAAAAGAATCGAATTGAAACAAAAAGAATCGAATTGAATTGAATCGAAAAGAATCGAATGGAATCGAATCGAAAAGAATCGAATTGAATTAAATCGAAGAGAATCGAATCGAATTGAATTGAATCGAAGAGAATCGAATCGAATAGAAAAGAATCAAATCGAAATGAATCGATTTGAAAGAAAAGAATCGAATCGAATCAAATTGAATGAAAAGAATTGAATCGAATCAAAAAGAATTGAATCAAAAAGAATCAAACCGAAACAAAAAGAATCAAACCGAATTGAAAAGAATCTAACTGAATAGAATCGAAAAGAATCGACGTACCGAATCGAATCCAATCGAAAAAAATCTAATCGTATCAAATCGAATCGAAAAGAATTGAAATGAATAGAATAGAAAAGATTCGAATCAAATCAAAAACAATCAAATCGAGTAATATCGAATCGAAAAGAATCGAATCGAAAAGAATCGAATCGAATGGAAAAGAATTGAATCAAAAAGAATTGATTCAAATCAAAAAGAATCGAATTGATTCGAATCGAAAAGACTCGAATCGAAAAGAATCGAAAAGAATCGAATCGAATCAAAAAGGATCGAATCGCAAAGAACCGAATCTAAAGAAAAGGAATCGAATCCAATCGAAACGAATAGAATCGAAAAGAATCGATTTGAATCGAAATGAAAAGAATCGTATCGAATCAAATCGAAAAAAATCAAATGGAATCGAATCGAATCGTATCGAAAAGAATCAAATCAAATGAAAAGAATCGAATCGAATAGAAAAGAATCGAATTGATTGGAATCGACTCGAAAACAATCTAATTGAATTGAAAGGAATCGAATCAAATTTAATGGAATCGACAAGAATCGTATCAAATCAAAAAGATCGATACTTACCTGGCAGGGGAGATACCATGATCACGAAGGTGGTTTTCCCAGGGCGAGGCTTATCCATTGCACTCCGGATGTGCTGACCCCTGCGATTTCCCCAAATGTGGGAAACTCGACTGCATAATTTGTGGTAGTGGGGGACTGCGTTCGCGCTTTCCCCTGGTGATTCTGGTGGCTAAGATCAGACCTCGTTTCTGGCTGCGTGCGCCTCGGAGGCCTCGTGAGCTATTCTTTGACTTTCTTGTGGTTACGGCTTGGCCTTCGGGGCTTTTCGCGTGTCATCCGTCCCCGTGTCGTCCTTATGACCGCTCACGTCGGTGCTCACTTTCGGTTGTATCTGTATGTGGCGAGGAGTTTCCTTACTTGGGACGCCTCGGTGCTTGAGCGGTGACCGGCTCTCTCAGCAATAAAGAAATAATATCCTTTAAAAAAAAAAAAAAAAAAAAGATCGAATCGAAATGAATCAATTCGAAAAGAATCAAATCGAATCGAATCGAAAAGAATCGAATCGAAAAGAATTGAATTGAAAAGAATCGAATTGAATCGAATTGAAAAGACTCGAATCGAATTAAAAGAATCGAATCGAATCGAAAAGAATCGAATCGAATCGGAAAGAATTGAATTGGAATGAATCGATTTGAATCGAATTGAAAAGAATCGAATCGAAAAAATCGAATCGAAAAGAACTGAGTTGAGTTGAATCGAATCGAAAAGATTCGAATCGAATCGTGTCGAATCAAAAAGATGGAATCGAAACGAATCGAATCGAATCGAATCGAAAAGAATCGAATAGATAGCAAAGAATCAAATCGAATAGAAAAGAATTTGAATCGAATTGAAACGATTCGAAAACATCGAAACTAATCGAATCATCGAATGGAAAAGAATCGAATCGAATCAAAAAGAATCGAAACGAACTGAATCGAAAGAATCGAATCGAACAGAATCGAAAAGAATTGAATCGTGATGTAACAAATCGAATCCAAATGATCGAATCAAGCCAAGTCGAAAAGAATTGAATCGAAAAGAATCGAATCAAAATGAAAAGAATCGAATAGAATCGAATTGAAAATAATCGAATTGAACCGAATCAAATAGAATAGAATCGAACAGAATTGAATCGAATGAAAAGAATCTTATCGAATCGATTCGAAAAGAATTGAATCGAATCGAATGGAGAAGAATCAAATCAAATGGAATCGAAAAGAATCGAATCAAAGAGAATCTAATCGAAACGAAAAGAATCAATCGAATCGAAAAGAATCGAATCGAAACGAAAAGTGTCGAATCGAATCGAATCGAAAAGAATCGAATCGAACCGAAAAGAATCAAATCGAATCGAAAAGAATCGAATTGAATTGAATCGTAATGAAAAGAATCGAATCGAATCGAAAATCAATAATCGAAAATTGAATCGAATGCAATCAAATCGAAAAGAATCGAATCGAATTGAAAAGAATCAAATCGAATTGATTGAATCGAAAAGAATCGAATCGAATCGCATCGAATCGAAAATAATAGAATTGAATAAAAATAATCGAATCGAATTGAGAATAATTGGAATTGAATTGAATCGATAATCGAATCGAATCAAATCGAGTCGAATCGAAACTAATCGAATCGAATCAAATCGATTCGAAAAAATCGAATCAGATTGCAACGAATCGAATCATATTGAATTGATTTGAATTGAAATGAATCGAATCTAATCAAATCAAAAAGAATCGAATCCAAAGAATCGAATTGTAGAAAATCAAATCAAAACAAAAAGATTCAAATCGAAACGAATCAAATTGAAAAGAATCGAATCGAATCGAATCGAAAAGAATCGAATCGAATCGAAAAGAATCGAATAGAAAAGAATCGTATCGAATCAAATCTAAAAGAATCGAATCGAATCGAATAAAAAAGAATCGAATCGAATTGATTCGCATCGAAAAGAATCGAATCGTATCGAATCGAAAAGAATCGAATCTATTCGAATCGAATGGAATTGAATCAAAAAGAATCGAATCGAATTGAAACGAAAAGAATCGAATAGATTCGAATTGAAACAAATCGAAAAAAATCAAAACGAATCAAATCACATCGAGTGGAAAAGAATCGAATCAAATAGAAAAGAATCGAATTGAATCGAACTGAATCGAAAAGAATCGAATAGATCAAATCAAAAAGAATCGAATCGATTCGAGATGAACCGAGTAGAATCGAGTCGAAGTGAAAAGAATTGAATCGAATCGAATCGAAAAGAATCTAATCGAAACGAAAAGAATCGAATCGAAGAGAATCTAATCGAAATGAAAAGAATCAAATCGAATCGAAAAGAATCGAATCGAAACGAAAACTGTCGAATCGAATCGAATCGAAAAGAATCGAGTTGAATAGAAAAGAATCGAATCGAATAAAATCGATAAGATTTGAATCAAATCCAATAGAATCGAAAAGATTCGAATCGAATTGAAAAGAAACGAACCGAAGTGAAAAGAATCGAATCGAATCGAAAGAATCAAATCGAAAAAAAATCGAATCGAAATTAAAAGAATCGAATCGAATCAAAGCATAAAGAATCGAATCTAATTGAATCGAAAGAATCGAATTGAATCAAATAGAGAAGAATCTAATGGTAAGGAATCGAATCGAAAAGAATCCAATTGTATTGAATCGAATCGAAAAGAAATGAATTGAATAGATTATAAAAGAATCGAATCGAAAGGAATCGACTCGAAACGTAAAGAATCGAATCGAAAAAATTGAATAGAATCAAAAGAATTGAATAGAAATGAATCGAATCGAAATGAAAAGAATTGAATCGAATCGAATCGAAAACAATCGAATAAAAAAGAATCGAATTGAAACAAAAGAATCGCATTGTATTTAATCGAATCAAAAAATCTAATTGAATCGAATCGAAAAGAATCGATTTGAAAAGAATCTAATCGAATTGATAGAAAATTGAATCGAATCGAAAACAATCGAATCGAATCGAATGGAAAAGAATCGAATTGTATGGAAACGAATCGAAAAGAATCTAATTGAGTAGAAAAGAATCAAATCAAATTTAATGGAATCAAAAAGAACCGAATAGCATCGAATTGAATCGAATCGAAAAGAATCGAAACGAATTGAATCGAAAAGCATTGAGTCGAATCAAATCGAAAAGAATCGAATCGTATCAAATTGAAAAGAATCGAATCGATCTGAAAAGAATTGAATCGAATTGAATCGAATCGAAAAGAATCAAATTGAAACGAAAAGAATCAAATCGAATAGCAAAGAATCGAATCGAAACGAATCGATTTGAAAAGAGCCGAATCGAATCGAATTGAATGAAATATTCGAATCGAATCGAAAAGAATCTAATCTAATGAAATCCAAAAGAATCAAATCGAAACAAATAGAATCAAACCGAATGGAATTGAATCGAAAAGAGTCGATTCGAATCAAATTGGAATGAAAAGAATTGAATCGAATCGAATAAAAAACAAGTGAATCGAATAGAATAGAAAAGAAGAGAATCGAAACGAAAAGAATCAAATTGAATCGAAAGGAATCGAATCGAAAAGAATCGAATCAAAGAGAAAAGACTCGAATCGAATGGAAAAGAATAGAATCAAAAAGAATCGAATTGAAACAAAAAGAATCGAATTGAATTGAATCGAAAAGAATCGAATGGAATCGAATCGAAAAGAATCGAATTGAATTAAATCGAAGAGAATCGAATCGAATTGAATTGAATCGAAGAGAATCGAATCGAATAGAAAAGAATCAAATCGAAATGAATCGATTTGAAAGGAAAAGAATCGAATCGAATCAAATTGAATGAAAAGAATTGAATCGAATCAAAAAGAATTGAATCAAAAAGAATCAAACCGAAACAAAAAGAATCAAACCGAATTGAAAAGAATCTAACTGAATAGAATCGAAAAGAATCGACGTACCGAATCGAATCCAATCGAAAAAAATCTAATCGTATCAAATCGAATCGAAAAGAATTGAAATGAATAGAATAGAAAAGATTCGAATCAAATCAAAAACAATCAAATCGAGTAATATCGAATCGAAAAGAATCGAATCGAAAAGAATCGAATCGAATGGAAAGAATTGAATCAAAAAGAATTGATTCAAATCAAAAAGAATCGAATTGATTCGAATCGAAAAGACTCGAATCGAAAAGAATCGAAAAGAATCGAATCGAATCAAAAAGGATCGAATCGCAAAGAACCGAATCTAAAGAAAAGGAATCGAATCCAATCGAAACGAATAGAATCGAAAAGAATCGATTTGAATCGAAATGAAAAGAATCGTATCGAATCAAATCGAAAAAAATCAAATGGAATCGAATCGAATCGTATCGAAAAGAATCAAATCAAATGAAAAGAATCGAATCGAATAGAAAAGAATCGAATTGATTGGAATCGACTCGAAAACAATCTAATTGAATTGAAAGGAATCGAATCAAATTTAATGGAATCGACAAGAATCGTATCAAATCAAAAAGATCGATACTTACCTGGCAGGGGAGATACCATGATCACGAAGGTGGTTTTCCCAGGGCGAGGCTTATCCATTGCACTCCGGATGTGCTGACCCCTGCGATTTCCCCAAATGTGGGAAACTCGACTGCATAATTTGTGGTAGTGGGGGACTGCGTTCGCGCTTTCCCCTGGTGATTCTGGTGGCTAAGATCAGACCTCGTTTCTGGCTGCGTGCGCCTCGGAGGCCTCGTGAGCTATTCTTTGACTTTCTTGTGGTTACGGCTTGGCCTTCGGGGCTTTTCGCGTGTCATCCGTCCCCGTGTCGTCCTTATGACCGCTCACGTCGGTGCTCACTTTCGGTTGTATCTGTATGTGGCGAGGAGTTTCCTTACTTGGGACGCCTCGGTGCTTGAGCGGTGACCGGCTCTCTCAGCAATAAAGAAATAATATCCTTTAAAAAAAAAAAAAAAAAAAGATCGAATCGAAATGAATCAATTCGAAAAGAATCAAATCGAATCGAATCGAAAAGAATCGAATCGAAAAGAATTGAATTGAAAAGAATCGAATTGAATCGAATTGAAAAGACTCGAATCGAATTAAAAGAATCGAATCGAATCGAAAAGAATCGAATCGAATCGGAAAGAATTGAATTGGAATGAATCGATTTGAATCGAATTGAAAAGAATCGAATCGAAAAAATCGAATCGAAAAGAACTGAGTTGAGTTGAATCGAATCGAAAAGATTCGAATCGAATCGTGTCGAATCAAAAAGATGGAATCGAAACGAATCGAATCGAATCGAATCGAAAAGAATCGAATAGATAGCAAAGAATCAAATCGAATAGAAAAGAATTTGAATCGAATTGAAACGATTCGAAAACATCGAAACTAATCGAATCATCGAATGGAAAAGAATCGAATCGAATCAAAAAGAATCGAAACGAACTGAATCGAAAGAATCGAATCGAACAGAATCGAAAAGAATTGAATCGTGATGTAACAAATCGAATCCAAATGATCGAATCAAGCCAAGTCGAAAAGAATTGAATCGAAAAGAATCGAATCAAAATGAAAAGAATCGAATAGAATCGAATTGAAAATAATCGAATTGAACCGAATCAAATAGAATAGAATCGAACAGAATTGAATCGAATGAAAAGAATCTTATCGAATCGATTCGAAAAGAATTGAATCGAATCGAATGGAGAAGAATCAAATCAAATGGAATCGAAAAGAATCGAATCAAAGAGAATCTAATCGAAACGAAAAGAATCAATCGAATCGAAAAGAATCGAATCGAAACGAAAAGTGTCGAATCGAATCGAATCGAAAAGAATCGAATCGAACCGAAAAGAATCAAATCGAATCGAAAAGAATCGAATTGAATTGAATCGTAATGAAAAGAATCGAATCGAATCGAAAGAATCAAATCGAATCGAAAACAATTGAATCGAATGCAATCAAATCGAAAAGAATCGAATCGAATTGAAAAGAATCAAATCGAATTGATTGAATCGAAAAGAATCGAATCGAATCGAATCGCATCGAATCGAAAATAATAGAATTGAATAAAAATAATCGAATCGAATTGAGAATAATTGGAATTGAATTGAATCGATAATCGAATCGAAACTAATCGAATCGAATCAAATCGATTCGAAAAAATCGAATCAGATTGCAACGAATCGAATCATATTGAATTGATTTGAATTGAAATGAATCGAATCTAATCAAATCAAAAAGAATCGAATCCAAAGAATCGAATTGTAGAAAATCAAATCAAAACAAAAAGATTCAAATCGAAACGAATCAAATTGAAAAGAATCGAATCGAATCGAATCGAAAAGAATCGAATCGAATCGAAAAGAATCGAATAGAAAAGAATCGTATCGAATCAAATCTAAAAGAATCGAATCGAATCGAATAAAAAAGAATCGAATCGAATTGATTCGCATCGAAAAGAATCGAATCGTATCGAATCGAAAAGAATCGAATCTATTCGAATCGAATGGAATTGAATCAAAAAGAATCGAATCGAATTGAAACGAAAAGAATCGAATAGATTCGAATTGAAACAAATCGAAAAAATCAAAACGAATCAAATCACATCGAGTGGAAAAGAATCGAATCAAATAGAAAAGAATCGAATTGAATCGAACTGAATCGAAAAGAATCGAATAGATCAAATCAAAAAGAATCGAATCGATTCGAGATGAACCGAGTAGAATCGAGTCGAAGTGAAAAGAATTGAATCGAATCGAATCGAAAAGAATCTAATCGAAACGAAAAGAATCGAATCGAAGAGAATCTAATCGAAATGAAAAGAATCAAATCGAATCGAAAAGAATCGAATCGAAACGAAAACTGTCGAATCGAATCGAATCGAAAAGAATCGAGTTGAATAGAAAAGAATCGAATCGAATAAAATCGATAAGATTTGAATCAAATCCAATAGAATCGAAAAGATTCGAATCGAATTGAAAAGAAACGAACCGAAGTGAAAAGAATCGAATCGAATCGAAAGAATCAAATCGAAAAAAAATCGAATCGAAATTAAAAGAATCGAATCGAATCAAAGCATAAAGAATCGAATCTAATTGAATCGAAAGAATCGAATTGAATCAAATAGAGAAGAATCTAATGGTAAGGAATCGAATCGAAAAGAATCCAATTGTATTGAATCGAATCGAAAAGAAATGAATTGAATAGATTATAAAAGAATCGAATCGAAAGGAATCGACTCGAAACGTAAAGAATCGAATCGAAAAAATTGAATAGAATCAAAAAGAATTGAATAGAAATGAATCGAATCGAAATGAAAAGAATTGAATCGAATCGAATCGAAAACAATCGAATAAAAAAGAATCGAATTGAAACAAAAGAATCGCATTGTATTTAATCGAATCAAAAAATCTAATTGAATCGAATCGAAAAGAATCGATTTGAAAAGAATCTAATCGAATTGATAGAAAATTGAATCGAATCGAAAACAATCGAATCGAATCGAATCGAAAAGAATCGAATTGTATGGAAACGAATCGAAAAGAATCTAATTGAGTAGAAAAGAATCAAATCAAATTTAATGGAATCAAAAAGAACCGAATAGCATCGAATTGAATCGAATCGAAAAGAATCGAAACGAATTGAATCGAAAAGCATTGAGTCGAATCAAATCGAAAAGAATCGAATCGTATCAAATTGAAAAGAATCGAATCGATCTGAAAAGAATTGAATCGAATTGAATCGAATCGAAAAGAATCAAATTGAAACGAAAAGAATCAAATCGAATAGCAAAGAATCGAATCGAAACGAATCGATTTGAAAAGAGCCGAATCGAATCGAATTGAATGAAATATTCGAATCGAATCGAAAAGAATCTAATCTAATGAAATCCAAAAGAATCAAATCGAAACAAATAGAATCAAACCGAATGGAATTGAATCGAAAAGAGTCGATTCGAATCAAATTGGAATGAAAAGAATTGAATCGAATCGAATAAAAAACAAGTGAATCGAATAGAATAGAAAAGAAGAGAATCGAAACGAAAAGAATCAAATTGAATCGAAAGGAATCGAATCGAAAAGAATCGAATCAAAGAGAAAAGACTCGAATCGAATGGAAAAGAATAGAATCAAAAAGAATCGAATTGAAACAAAAAGAATCGAATTGAATTGAATCGAAAAGAATCGAATGGAATCGAATCGAAAAGAATCGAATTGAATTAAATCGAAGAGAATCGAATCGAATTGAATTGAATCGAAGAGAATCGAATCGAATAGAAAAGAATCAAATCGAAATGAATCGATTTGAAACGAAAAGAATCGAATCGAATCAAATTGAATGAAAAGAATTGAATCGAATCAAAAAGAATTGAATCAAAAAGAATCAAACCGAAACAAAAAGAATCAAACCGAATTGAAAAGAATCTAACTGAATAGAATCGAAAAGAATCGACGTACCGAATCGAATCCAATCGAAAAAAATCTAATCGTATCAAATCGAATCGAAAAGAATTGAAATGAATAGAATAGAAAAGATTCGAATCAAATCAAAAACAATCAAATCGAGTAATATCGAATCGAAAAGAATCGAATCGAAAAGAATCGAATCGAATGGAAAAGAATTGAATCAAAAAGAATTGATTCAAATCAAAAAGAATCGAATTGATTCGAATCGAAAAGACTCGAATCGAAAAGAATCGAAAAGAATCGAATCGAATCAAAAAGGATCGAATCGCAAAGAACCGAATCTAAAGAAAAGGAATCGAATCGAATCGAAACGAATAGAATCGAAAAGAATCGATTTGAATCGAAATGAAAAGAATCGTATCGAATCAAATCGAAAAAAATCAAATGGAATCGAATCGAATCGTATCGAAAAGAATCAAATCAAATGAAAAGAATCGAATCGAATAGAAAAGAATCGAATTGATTGGAATCGACTCGAAAACAATCTAATTGAATTGAAAGGAATCGAATCAAATTTAATGGAATCGACAAGAATCGTATCAAATCAAATCGATTTCCCCAAATGTGGGAAACTCGACTGCATAATTTGTGGTAGTGGGGGACTGCGTTCGCGCTTTCCCCTGGTGATTCTGGTGGCTAAGATCAGACCTCGTTTCTGGCTGCGTGCGCCTCGGAGGCCTCGTGAGCTATTCTTTGACTTTCTTGTGGTTACGGCTTGGCCTTCGGGGCTTTTCGCGTGTCATCCGTCCCCGTGTCGTCCTTATGACCGCTCACGTCGGTGCTCACTTTCGGTTGTATCTGTATGTGGCGAGGAGTTTCCTTACTTGGGACGCCTCGGTGCTTGAGCGGTGACCGGCTCTCTCAGCAATAAAGAAATAATATCCTTTAAAAAAAAAAAAAAAAAGATCGAATCGAAATGAATCAATTCGAAAAGAATCAAATCGAATCGAATCGAAAAGAATCGAATCGAAAAGAATTGAATTGAAAAGAATCGAATTGAATCGAATTGAAAAGACTCGAATCGAATTAAAAGAATCGAATCGAATCGAAAAGAATCGAATCGAATCGGAAAGAATTGAATTGGAATGAATCGATTTGAATCGAATTGAAAAGAATCGAATCGAAAAAATCGAATCGAAAAGAACTGAGTTGAGTTGAATCGAATCGAAAAGATTCGAATCGAATCGTGTCGAATCAAAAAGATGGAATCGAAACGAATCGAATCGAATCGAATCGAAAAGAATCGAATAGATAGCAAAGAATCAAATCGAATAGAAAAGAATTTGAATCGAATTGAAACGATTCGAAAACATCGAAACTAATCGAATCATCGAATGGAAAAGAATCGAATCGAATCAAAAAGAATCGAAACGAACTGAATCGAAAGAATCGAATCGAACAGAATCGAAAAGAATTGAATCGTGATGTAACAAATCGAATCCAAATGATCGAATCAAGCCAAGTCGAAAAGAATTGAATCGAAAAGAATCGAATCAAAATGAAAAGAATCGAATAGAATCGAATTGAAAATAATCGAATTGAACCGAATCAAATAGAATAGAATCGAACAGAATTGAATCGAATGAAAAGAATCTTATCGAATCGATTCGAAAAGAATTGAATCGAATCGAATGGAGAAGAATCAAATCAAATGGAATCGAAAAGAATCGAATCAAAGAGAATCTAATCGAAACGAAAAGAATCAATCGAATCGAAAAGAATCGAATCGAAACGAAAAGTGTCGAATCGAATCGAATCGAAAAGAATCGAATCGAACCGAAAAGAATCAAATCGAATCGAAAAGAATCGAATTGAATTGAATCGTAATGAAAAGAATCGAATCGAATCGAAAACAATTGAATCGAATGCAATCAAATCGAAAAGAATCGAATCGAATTGAAAAGAATCAAATCGAATTGATTGAATCGAAAAGAATCGAATCGAATCGCATCGAATCGAAAATAATAGAATTGAATAAAAATAATCGAATCGAATTGAGAATAATTGGAATTGAATTGAATCGATAATCGAATCGAATCAAATCGAGTCGAATCGAAACTAATCGAATCGAATCAAATCGATTCGAAAAAATCGAATCAGATTGCAACGAATCGAATCATATTGAATTGATTTGAATTGAAATGAATCGAATCTAATCAAATCAAAAAGAATCGAATCCAAAGAATCGAATTGTAGAAAATCAAATCAAAACAAAAAGATTCAAATCGAAACGAATCAAATTGAAAAGAATCGAATCGAATCGAATCGAAAAGAATCGAATCGAATCGAAAAGAATCGAATAGAAAAGAATCGTATCGAATCAAATCTAAAAGAATCGAATCGAATCGAAAAGAATCGAATCGAATTGATTCGCATCGAAAAGAATCGAATCGTATCGAATCGAAAAGAATCGAATCTATTCGAATCGAATGGAATTGAATCAAAAAGAATCGAATCGAATTGAAACGAAAAGAATCGAATAGATTCGAATTGAAACAAATCGAAAAAAATCAAAACGAATCAAATCACATCGAGTGGAAAAGAATCGAATCAAATAGAAAAGAATCGAATTGAATCGAACTGAATCGAAAAGAATCGAATAGATCAAATCAAAAAGAATCGAATCGATTCGAGATGAACCGAGTAGAATCGAGTCGAAGTGAAAAGAATTGAATCGAATCGAATCGAAAAGAATCTAATCGAAACGAAAAGAATCGAATCGAAGAGAATCTAATCGAAATGAAAAGAATCAAATCGAATCGAAAAGAATCGAATCGAAACGAAAACTGTCGAATCGAATCGAATCGAAAAGAATCGAGTTGAATAGAAAAGAATCGAATCGAATAAAATCGATAAGATTTGAATCAAATCCAATAGAATCGAAAAGATTCGAATCGAATTGAAAAGAAACGAACCGAAGTGAAAAGAATCGAATCGAATCGAAAGAATCAAATCGAAAAAAAATCGAATCGAAATTAAAAGAATCGAATCGAATCAAAGCATAAAGAATCGAATCTAATTGAATCGAAAGAATCGAATTGAATCAAATAGAGAAGAATCTAATGGTAAGGAATCGAATCGAAAAGAATCCAATTGTATTGAATCGAATCGAAAAGAAATGAATTGAATAGATTATAAAAGAATCGAATCGAAAGGAATCGACTCGAAACGTAAAGAATCGAATCGAAAAAATTGAATAGAATCAAAAAGAATTGAATAGAAATGAATCGAATCGAAATGAAAAGAATTGAATCGAATCGAATCGAAAACAATCGAATAAAAAAGAATCGAATTGAAACAAAAGAATCGCATTGTATTTAATCGAATCAAAAAATCTAATTGAATCGAATCGAAAAGAATCGATTTGAAAAGAATCTAATCGAATTGATAGAAAATTGAATCGAATCGAAAACAATCGAATCGAATCGAATCGAAAAGAATCGAATTGTATGGAAACGAATCGAAAAGAATCTAATTGAGTAGAAAAGAATCAAATCAAATTTAATGGAATCAAAAAGAACCGAATAGCATCGAATTGAATCGAATCGAAAAGAATCGAAACGAATTGAATCGAAAAGCATTGAGTCGAATCAAATCGAAAAGAATCGAATCGTATCAAATTGAAAAGAATCGAATCGATCTGAAAAGAATTGAATCGAATTGAATCGAATCGAAAAGAATCAAATTGAAACGAAAAGAATCAAATCGAATAGCAAAGAATCGAATCGAAACGAATCGATTTGAAAAGAGCCGAATCGAATCGAATTGAATGAAATATTCGAATCGAATCGAAAAGAATCTAATCTAATGAAATCCAAAAGAATCAAATCGAAACAAATAGAATCAAACCGAATGGAATTGAATCGAAAAGAGTCGATTCGAATCAAATTGGAATGAAAAGAATTGAATCGAATCGAATAAAAAACAAGTGAATCGAATAGAATAGAAAAGAAGAGAATCGAAACGAAAAGAATCAAATTGAATCGAAAGGAATCGAATCGAAAAGAATCGAATCAAAGAGAAAAGACTCGAATCGAATGGAAAAGAATAGAATCAAAAAGAATCGAATTGAAACAAAAAGAATCGAATTGAATTGAATCGAAAAGAATCGAATGGAATCGAATCGAAAAGAATCGAATTGAATTAAATCGAAGAGAATCGAATCGAATTGAATTGAATCGAAGAGAATCGAATCGAATAGAAAAGAATCAAATCGAAATGAATCGATTTGAAAGGAAAAGAATCGAATCGAATCAAATTGAATGAAAAGAATTGAATCGAATCAAAAAGAATTGAATCAAAAAGAATCAAACCGAAACAAAAAGAATCAAACCGAATTGAAAAGAATCTAACTGAATAGAATCGAAAAGAATCGACGTACCGAATCGAATCCAATCGAAAAAAATCTAATCGTATCAAATCGAATCGAAAAGAATTGAAATGAATAGAATAGAAAAGATTCGAATCAAATCAAAAACAATCAAATCGAGTAATATCGAATCGAAAAGAATCGAATCGAAAAGAATCGAATCGAATGGAAAAGAATTGAATCAAAAAGAATTGATTCAAATCAAAAAGAATCGAATTGATTCGAATCGAAAAGACTCGAATCGAAAAGAATCGAAAAGAATCGAATCGAATCAAAAAGGATCGAATCGCAAAGAACCGAATCTAAAGAAAAGGAATCGAATCCAATCGAAACGAATAGAATCGAAAAGAATCGATTTGAATCGAAATGAAAAGAATCGTATCGAATCAAATCGAAAAAAATCAAATGGAATCGAATCGAATCGTATCGAAAAGAATCAAATCAAATGAAAAGAATCGAATCGAATAGAAAAGAATCGAATTGATTGGAATCGACTCGAAAACAATCTAATTGAATTGAAAGGAATCGAATCAAATTTAATGGAATCGACAAGAATCGTATCAAATCAAAAAGATCGATACTTACCTGGCAGGGGAGATACCATGATCACGAAGGTGGTTTTCCCAGGGCGAGGCTTATCCATTGCACTCCGGATGTGCTGACCCCTGCGATTTCCCCAAATGTGGGAAAACTCGACTGCATAATTTGTGGTAGTGGGGGACTGCGTTCGCGCTTCCCCAGGTGATTCTGGTGGCTAAGATCAGACCTCGTTTCTGGCTGCGTGCGCCTCGGAGGCCTCGTGAGCTATTCTTTGACTTTCTTGTGGTTACGGCTTGGCCTTCGGGGCTTTTCGCGTGTCATCCGTCCCCGTGTCGTCCTTATGACCGCTCACGTCGGTGCTCACTTTCGGTTGTATCTGTATGTGGCGAGGAGTTTCCTTACTTGGGACGCCTCGGTGCTTGAGCGGTGACCGGCTCTCTCAGCAATAAAGAAATAATATCCTTTAAAAAAAAAAAAAAGATCGAATCGAAATGAATCAATTCGAAAAGAATCAAATCGAATTGAATCGAAAAGAATCGAATCGAAAAGAATTGAATTGAAAAGAATCGAATTGAATCGAATTGAAAAGACTCGAATCGAATTAAAAGAATCGAATCGAATCGAAAAGAATCGAATCGAATCGGAAAGAATTGAATTGGAATGAATCGATTTGAATCGAATTGAAAAGAATCGAATCGAAAAAATCGAATCGAAAAGAACTGAGTTGAGTTGAATCGAATCGAAAAGATTCGAATCGAATCGTGTCGAATCAAAAAGATGGAATCGAAACGAATCGAATCGAATCGAATCGAAAAGAATCGAATAGATAGCAAAGAATCAAATCGAATAGAAAAGAATTTGAATCGAATTGAAACGATTCGAAAACATCGAAACTAATCGAATCATCGAATGGAAAAGAATCGAATCGAATCAAAAAGAATCGAAACGAACTGAATCGAAAGAATCGAATCGAACAGAATCGAAAAGAATTGAATCGTGATGTAACAAATCGAATCCAAATGATCGAATCAAGCCAAGTCGAAAAGAATTGAATCGAAAAGAATCGAATCAAAATGAAAAGAATCGAATAGAATCGAATTGAAAATAATCGAATTGAACCGAATCAAATAGAATAGAATCGAACAGAATTGAATCGAATGAAAAGAATCTTATCGAATCGATTCGAAAAGAATTGAATCGAATCGAATGGAGAAGAATCAAATCAAATGGAATCGAAAAGAATCGAATCAAAGAGAATCTAATCGAAACGAAAAGAATCAATCGAATCGAAAAGAATCGAATCGAAACGAAAAGTGTCGAATCGAATCGAATCGAAAAGAATCGAATCGAACCGAAAAGAATCAAATCGAATCGAAAAGAATCGAATTGAATTGAATCGTAATGAAAAGAATCGAATCGAATCGAAAGAATCAAATCGAATCGAAAACAATTGAATCGAATGCAATCAAATCGAAAAGAATCGAATCGAATTGAAAAGAATCAAATCGAATTGATTGAATCGAAAAGAATCGAATCGAATCGAATCGCATCGAATCGAAAATAATAGAATTGAATAAAAATAATCGAATCGAATTGAGAATAATTGGAATTGAATTGAATCGATAATCGAATCGAAACTAATCGAATCGAATCAAATCGATTCGAAAAAATCGAATCAGATTGCAACGAATCGAATCATATTGAATTGATTTGAATTGAAATGAATCGAATCTAATCAAATCAAAAAGAATCGAATCCAAAGAATCGAATTGTAGAAAATCAAATCAAAACAAAAAGATTCAAATCGAAACGAATCAAATTGAAAAGAATCGAATCGAATCGAATCGAAAAGAATCGAATCGAATCGAAAAGAATCGAATAGAAAAGAATCGTATCGAATCAAATCTAAAAGAATCGAATCGAATCGAATCAAAAAGAATCGAATCGAATTGATTCGCATCGAAAAGAATCGAATCGTATCGAATCGAAAAGAATCGAATCTATTCGAATCGAATGGAATTGAATCAAAAAGAATCGAATCGAATTGAAACGAAAAGAATCGAATAGATTCGAATTGAAACAAATCGAAAAAAATCAAAACGAATCAAATCACATCGAGTGGAAAAGAATCGAATCAAATAGAAAAGAATCGAATTGAATCGAACTGAATCGAAAAGAATCGAATAGATCAAATCAAAAAGAATCGAATCGATTCGAGATGAACCGAGTAGAATCGAGTCGAAGTGAAAAGAATTGAATCGAATCGAATCGAAAAGAATCTAATCGAAACGAAAAGAATCGAATCGAAGAGAATCTAATCGAAATGAAAAGAATCAAATCGAATCGAAAAGAATCGAATCGAAACGAAAACTGTCGAATCGAATCGAATCGAAAAGAATCGAGTTGAATAGAAAAGAATTGAATCGAATAAAATCGATAAGATTTGAATCAAATCCAATAGAATCGAAAAGATTCGAATCGAATTGAAAAGAAACGAACCGAAGTGAAAGAATCGAATCGAATCGAAAGAATCAAATCGAAAAAAAAATCGAATCGAAATTAAAAGAATCGAATCGAATCAAAGCATAAAGAATCGAATCTAATTGAATCGAAAGAATCGATTGAATCAAATAGAGAAGAATCTAATGGTAAGGAATCGAATCGAAAAGAATCCAATTGTATTGAATCGAATCGAAAAGAAATGAATTGAATAGATTATAAAAGAATCGAATCGAAAGGAATCGACTCGAAACGTAAAGAATCGAATCGAAAAAATTGAATAGATCGAAGAATTGAATAGAAATGAATCGAATCGAAATGAAAAGAATTGAATCGAATCGAATCGAAAACAATCGAATCAAAAACAATCGAATTGAAACAAAAGAATCGCATTGTATTTAATCGAATCAAAAAATCTAATTGAATCGAATCGAAAAGAATCGATTTGAAATGAAAGAATCTAATCGAATTGATAGAAAATTGAATCGAATCGAAAACAATCGAATCGAATCGAAAAGAATCGAATTGTATGGAAACGAATCGAAAAGAATCTAATTGAGTAGAAAAGAATCAAATCAAATTTAATGGAATCGAAAAGAACCGAATAGCATCGAATTGAATCGAATCGAAAAGAATCGAAACGAATTGAATCGAAAAGCATTGAGTCGAATCAAATCGAAAAGAATCGAATCGTATCAAATTGAAAAGAATCGAATCGATCTGAAAAGAATTGAATCGAATTGAATCGAATCGAAAAGAATCAAATTGAAACGAAAAGAATCAAATCGAATAGCAAAGAATCGAATCGAAACGAATCGATTTGAAAAGAGCCGAATCGAATCGAATTGAATGAAATATTCGAATCGAATCGAAAAGAATCTAATCTAATGAAATCCAAAAGAATCAAATCGAAACAAATAGAATCAAACCGAATGGAATTGAATCGAAAAGAGTCGATTCGAATCAAATTGGAATGAAAAGAATTGAATCGAATCGAATAAAAAACAAGTGAATCGAATAGAATAGAAAAGAAGAGAATCGAAACGAAAAGAATCAAATTGAATCGAAAGGAATCGAATCGAAAAGAATCGAATCAAAGAGAAAAGACTCGAATCGAATGGAAAAGAATAGAATCAAACAGAATCGAATTGAAACAAAAAGAATCGAATTGAATTGAATCGAAAAGAATCGAATGGAATCGAATCGAAAAGAATCGAATTGAATTAAATCGAAGAGAATCGAATCGAATTGAATTGAATCGAAGAGAATCGAATCGAATAGAAAAGAATCAAATCGAAATGAATCGATTTGAAAGGAAAAGAATCGAATCGAATCAAATTGAATGAAAAGAATTGAATCGAATCAAAAAGAATTGAATCAAAAAGAATCAAACCGAAACAAAAAGAATCAAACCGAATTGAAAAGAATCTAACTGAATAGAATCGAAAAGAATCGACGTACCGAATCGAATCCAATCGAAAAAAATCTAATCGTATCAAATCGAATCGAAAAGAATTGAAATGAATAGAATAGAAAAGATTCGAATCAAATCAAAAACAATCAAATCGAGTAATATCGAATCGAAAAGAATCGAATCGAAAAGAATCGAATCGAATGGAAAAGAATTGAATCAAAAAGAATTGATTCAAATCAAAAAGAATCGAATTGATTCGAATCGAAAAGACTCGAATCGAAAAGAATCGAAAAGAATCGAATCGAATCAAAAAGGATCGAATCGCAAAGAACCGAATCTAAAGAAAAGGAATCGAATCCAATCGAAACGAATAGAATCGAAAAGAATCGATTTGAATCGAAATGAAAAGAATCGTATCGAATCAAATCGAAAAAAATCAAATGGAATCGAATCGAATCGTATCGAAAAGAATCAAATCAAATGAAAAGAATCGAATCGAATAGAAAAGAATCGAATTGATTGGAATCGACTCGAAAACAATCTAATTGAATTGAAAGGAATCGAATCAAATTTAATGGAATCGACAAGAATCGTATCAAATCAAAAGATCGATACTTACCTGGCAGGGGAGATACCATGATCACGAAGGTGGTTTTCCCAGGGCGAGGCTTATCCATTGCACTCCGGATGTGCTGACCCCTGCGATTTCCCCAAATGTGGGAAACTCGACTGCATAATTTGTGGTAGTGGGGGACTGCGTTCGCGCTTTCCCCTGGTGATTCTGGTGGCTAAGATCAGACCTCGTTTCTGGCTGCGTGCGCCTCGGAGGCCTCGTGAGCTATTCTTTGACTTTCTTGTGGTTACGGCTTGGCCTTCGGGGCTTTTCGCGTGTCATCCGTCCCCGTGTCGTCCTTATGACCGCTCACGTCGGTGCTCACTTTCGGTTGTATCTGTATGTGGCGAGGAGTTTCCTTACTTGGGACGCCTCGGTGCTTGAGCGGTGACCGGCTCTCTCAGCAATAAAGAAATAATATCCTTTAAAAAAAAAAAAAAAAAAAAAAGATCGAATCGAAATGAATCAATTCGAAAAGAATCAAATCGAATCGAATCGAAAAGAATCGAATCGAAAAGAATTGAATTGAAAAGAATCGAATTGAATCGAATTGAAAAGACTCGAATCGAATTAAAAGAATCGAATCGAAAAGAATCGAATCGAATCGGAAAGAATTGAATTGGAATGAATCGATTTGAATCGAATTGAAAAGAATCGAATCGAAAAAATCGAATCGAAAAGAACTGAGTTGAGTTGAATCGAATCGAAAAGATTCGAATCGAATCGTGTCGAATCAAAAAGATGGAATCGAAACGAATCGAATCGAATCGAATCGAAAAGAATCGAATAGATAGCAAAGAATCAAATCGAATAGAAAAGAATTTGAATCGAATTGAAACGATTCGAAAACATCGAAACTAATCGAATCATCGAATGGAAAAGAATCGAATCGAATCAAAAAGAATCGAAACGAACTGAATCGAAAGAATCGAATCGAACAGAATCGAAAAGAATTGAATCGTGATGTAACAAATCGAATCCAAATGATCGAATCAAGCCAAGTCGAAAAGAATTGAATCGAAAAGAATCGAATCAAAATGAAAAGAATCGAATAGAATCGAATTGAAAATAATCGAATTGAACCGAATCAAATAGAATAGAATCGAACAGAATTGAATCGAATGAAAAGAATCTTATCGAATCGATTCGAAAAGAATTGAATCGAATCGAATGGAGAAGAATCAAATCAAATGGAATCGAAAAGAATCGAATCAAAGAGAATCTAATCGAAACGAAAAGAATCAATCGAATCGAAAAGAATCGAATCGAAACGAAAAGTGTCGAATCGAATCGAATCGAAAAGAATCGAATCGAACCGAAAAGAATCAAATCGAATCGAAAAGAATCGAATTGAATTGAATCGTAATGAAAAGAATCGAATCGAATCGAAAACAATTGAATCGAATGCAATCAAATCGAAAAGAATCGAATCGAATTGAAAAGAATCAAATCGAATTGATTGAATCGAAAAGAATCGAATCGAATCGCATCGAATCGAAAATAATAGAATTGAATAAAAATAATCGAATCGAATTGAGAATAATTGGAATTGAATTGAATCGATAATCGAATCGAATCAAATCGAGTCGAATCGAAACTAATCGAATCGAATCAAATCGATTCGAAAAAATCGAATCAGATTGCAACGAATCGAATCATATTGAATTGATTTGAATTGAAATGAATCGAATCTAATCAAATCAAAAAGAATCGAATCCAAAGAATCGAATTGTAGAAAATCAAATCAAAACAAAAAGATTCAAATCGAAACGAATCAAATTGAAAAGAATCGAATCGAATCGAATCGAAAAGAATCGAATCGAATCGAAAAGAATCGAATAGAAAAGAATCGTATCGAATCAAATCTAAAAGAATCGAATCGAATCGAAAAGAATCGAATCGAATTGATTCGCATCGAAAAGAATCGAATCGTATCGAATCGAAAAGAATCGAATCTATTCGAATCGAATGGAATTGAATCAAAAAGAATCGAATCGAATTGAAACGAAAAGAATCGAATAGATTCGAATTGAAACAAATCGAAAAAAATCAAAACGAATCAAATCACATCGAGTGGAAAAGAATCGAATCAAATAGAAAAGAATCGAATTGAATCGAACTGAATCGAAAAGAATCGAATAGATCAAATCAAAAAGAATCGAATCGATTCGAGATGAACCGAGTAGAATCGAGTCGAAGTGAAAAGAATTGAATCGAATCGAATCGAAAAGAATCTAATCGAAACGAAAAGAATCGAATCGAAGAGAATCTAATCGAAATGAAAAGAATCAAATCGAATCGAAAAGAATCGAATCGAAACGAAAACTGTCGAATCGAATCGAATCGAAAAGAATCGAGTTGAATAGAAAAGAATTGAATCGAATAAAATCGATAAGATTTGAATCAAATCCAATAGAATCGAAAAGATTCGAATCGAATTGAAAAGAAACGAACCGAAGTGAAAAGAATCGAATCGAATCGAAAGAATCAAATCGAAAAAAAATCGAATCGAAATTAAAAGAATCGAATCGAATCAAAGCATAAAGAATCGAATCTAATTGAATCGAAAGAATCGAATTGAATCAAATAGAGAAGAATCTAATGGTAAGGAATCGAATCGAAAAGAATCCAATTGTATTGAATCGAATCGAAAAGAAATGAATTGAATAGATTATAAAAGAATCGAATCGAAAGGAATCGACTCGAAACGTAAAGAATCGAATCGAAAAAATTGAATAGAATCAAAAAGAATTGAATAGAAATGAATCGAATCGAAATGAAAAGAATTGAATCGAATCGAATCGAAAACAATCGAATAAAAAAGAATCGAATTGAAACAAAAGAATCGCATTGTATTTAATCGAATCAAAAAATCTAATTGAATCGAATCGAAAAGAATCGATTTGAAAAGAATCTAATCGAATTGATAGAAAATTGAATCGAATCGAAAACAATCGAATCGAATCGAATCGAAAAGAATCGAATTGTATGGAAACGAATCGAAAAGAATCTAATTGAGTAGAAAAGAATCAAATCAAATTTAATGGAATCAAAAAGAACCGAATAGCATCGAATTGAATCGAATCGAAAAGAATCGAAACGAATTGAATCGAAAAGCATTGAGTCGAATCAAATCGAAAAGAATCGAATCGTATCAAATTGAAAAGAATCGAATCGATCTGAAAAGAATTGAATCGAATTGAATCGAATCGAAAAGAATCAAATTGAAACGAAAAGAATCAAATCGAATAGCAAAGAATCGAATCGAAACGAATCGATTTGAAAAGAGCCGAATCGAATCGAATTGAATGAAATATTCGAATCGAATCGAAAAGAATCTAATCTAATGAAATCCAAAAGAATCAAATCGAAACAAATAGAATCAAACCGAATGGAATTGAATCGAAAAGAGTCGATTCGAATCAAATTGGAATGAAAAGAATTGAATCGAATCGAATAAAAAACAAGTGAATCGAATAGAATAGAAAAGAAGAGAATCGAAACGAAAAGAATCAAATTGAATCGAAAGGAATCGAATCGAAAAGAATCGAATCAAAGAGAAAAGACTCGAATCGAATGGAAAAGAATAGAATCAAAAAGAATCGAATTGAAACAAAAAGAATCGAATTGAATTGAATCGAAAAGAATCGAATGGAATCGAATCGAAAAGAATCGAATTGAATTAAATCGAAGAGAATCGAATCGAATTGAATTGAATCGAAGAGAATCGAATCGAATAGAAAAGAATCAAATCGAAATGAATCGATTTGAAAGGAAAAGAATCGAATCGAATCAAATTGAATGAAAAGAATTGAATCGAATCAAAAAGAATTGAATCAAAAAGAATCAAACCGAAACAAAAAGAATCAAACCGAATTGAAAAGAATCTAACTGAATAGAATCGAAAAGAATCGACGTACCGAATCGAATCCAATCGAAAAAAATCTAATCGTATCAAATCGAATCGAAAAGAATTGAAATGAATAGAATAGAAAAGATTCGAATCAAATCAAAAACAATCAAATCGAGTAATATCGAATCGAAAAGAATCGAATCGAAAAGAATCGAATCGAATGGAAAAGAATTGAATCAAAAAGAATTGATTCAAATCAAAAAGAATCGAATTGATTCGAATCGAAAAGACTCGAATCGAAAAGAATCGAAAAGAATCGAATCGAATCAAAAAGGATCGAATCGCAAAGAACCGAATCTAAAGAAAAGGAATCGAATCCAATCGAAACGAATAGAATCGAAAAGAATCGATTTGAATCGAAATGAAAAGAATCGTATCGAATCAAATCGAAAAAAATCAAATGGAATCGAATCGAATCGTATCGAAAAGAATCAAATCAAATGAAAAGAATCGAATCGAATAGAAAAGAATCGAATTGATTGGAATCGACTCGAAAACAATCTAATTGAATTGAAAGGAATCGAATCAAATTTAATGGAATCGACAAGAATCGTATCAAATCAAAAAGATCGATACTTACCTGGCAGGGGAGATACCATGATCACGAAGGTGGTTTTCCCAGGGCGAGGCTTATCCATTGCACTCCGGATGTGCTGACCCCTGCGATTTCCCCAAATGTGGGAAACTCGACTGCATAATTTGTGGTAGTGGGGGACTGCGTTCGCGCTTTCCCCAGGTGATTCTGGTGGCTAAGATCAGACCTCGTTTCTGGCTGCGTGCGCCTCGGAGGCCTCGTGAGCTATTCTTTGACTTTCTTGTGGTTACGGCTTGGCCTTCGGGGCTTTTCGCGTGTCATCCGTCCCCGTGTCGTCCTTATGACCGCTCACGTCGGTGCTCACTTTCGGTTGTATCTGTATGTGGCGAGGAGTTTCCTTACTTGGGACGCCTCGGTGCTTGAGCGGTGACCGGCTCTCTCAGCAATAAAGAAATAATATCCTTTAAAAAAAAAAAAAAAAGATCGAATCGAAATGAATCAATTCGAAAAGAATCAAATCGAATTGAATCGAAAAGAATCGAATCGAAAAGAATTGAATTGAAAAGAATCGAATTGAATCGAATTGAAAAGACTCGAATCGAATTAAAAGAATCGAATCGAATCGAAAAGAATCGAATCGAATCGGAAAGAATTGAATTGGAATGAATCGATTTGAATCGAATTGAAAAGAATCGAATCGAAAAAATCGAATCGAAAAGAACTGAGTTGAGTTGAATCGAATCGAAAAGATTCGAATCGAATCGTGTCGAATCAAAAAGATGGAATCGAAACGAATCGAATCGAATCGAATCGAATCGAAAAGAATCGAATAGATAGCAAAGAATCAAATCGAATAGAAAAGAATTTGAATCGAATTGAAACGATTCGAAAACATCGAAACTAATCGAATCATCGAATGGAAAAGAATCGAATCGAATCAAAAAGAATCGAAACGAACTGAATCGAAAGAATCGAATCGAACAGAATCGAAAAGAATTGAATCGTGATGTAACAAATCGAATCCAAATGATCGAATCAAGCCAAGTCGAAAAGAATTGAATCGAAAAGAATCGAATCAAAATGAAAAGAATCGAATAGAATCGAATTGAAAATAATCGAATTGAACCGAATCAAATAGAATAGAATCGAACAGAATTGAATCGAATGAAAAGAATCTTATCGAATCGATTCGAAAAGAATTGAATCGAATCGAATGGAGAAGAATCAAATCAAATGGAATCGAAAAGAATCGAATCAAAGAGAATCTAATCGAAACGAAAAGAATCAATCGAATCGAAAAGAATCGAATCGAAACGAAAAGTGTCGAATCGAATCGAATCGAAAAGAATCGAATCGAACCGAAAAGAATCAAATCGAATCGAAAAGAATCGAATTGAATTGAATCGTAATGAAAAGAATCGAATCGAATCGAAAGAATCAAATCGAATCGAAAACAATTGAATCGAATGCAATCAAATCGAAAAGAATCGAATCGAATTGAAAAGAATCAAATCGAATTGATTGAATCGAAAAGAATCGAATCGAATCGCATCGAATCGAAAATAATAGAATTGAATAAAAATAATCGAATCGAATTGAGAATAATTGGAATTGAATTGAATCGAATCGATTCGAAAAGAATTGAATCGAATCGAATCAAATCGATTCGAAAAAATCGAATCAGATTGCAACGAATCGAATCATATTGAATTGATTTGAATTGAAATGAATCGAATCTAATCAAATCAAAAAGAATCGAATCCAAAGAATCGAATTGTAGAAAATCAAATCAAAACAAAAAGATTCAAATCGAAACGAATCAAATTGAAAAGAATCGAATCGAATCGAATCGAAAAGAATCGAATCGAATCGAAAAGAATCGAATAGAAAAGAATCGTATCGAATCAAATCTAAAAGAATCGAATCGAATCGAATCAAAAAGAATCGAATCGAATTGATTCGCATCGAAAAGAATCGAATCGTATCGAATCGAAAAGAATCGAATCTATTCGAATCGAATGGAATTGAATCAAAAAGAATCGAATCGAATTGAAACGAAAAGAATCGAATAGATTCGAATTGAAACAAATCGAAAAAAACCAAAACGAATCAAATCACATCGAGTGGAAAAGAATCGAATCAAATAGAAAAGAATCGAATTGAATCGAACTGAATCGAAAAGAATCGAATAGATCAAATCAAAAAGAATCGAATCGATTCGAGATGAACCGAGTAGAATCGAGTCGAAGTGAAAAGAATTGAATCGAATCGAATCGAAAAGAATCTAATCGAAACGAAAAGAATCGAATCGAAGAGAATCTAATCGAAATGAAAAGAATCAAATCGAATCGAAAAGAATCGAATCGAAACGAAAACTGTCGAATCGAATCGAATCGAAAAGAATCGAGTTGAATAGAAAAGAATTGAATCGAATAAAATCGATAAGATTTGAATCAAATCCAATAGAATCGAAAAGATTCGAATCGAATTGAAAAGAAACGAACCGAAGTGAAAAGAATCGAATCGAATCGAAAGAATCAAATCGAAAAAAAAATCGAATCGAAATTAAAAGAATCGAATCGAATCAAAGCATAAAGAATCGAATCTAATTGAATCGAAAGAATCGATTGAATCAAATAGAGAAGAATCTAATGGTAAGGAATCGAATCGAAAAGAATCCAATTGTATTGAATCGAATCGAAAAGAAATGAATTGAATAGATTATAAAAGAATCGAATCGAAAGGAATCGACTCGAAACGTAAAGAATCGAATCGAAAAAATTGAATAGATCGAAAGAATTGAATAGAAATGAATCGAATCGAAATGAAAAGAATTGAATCGAATCGAATCGAAAACAATCGAATCAAAAACAATCGAATTGAAACAAAAGAATCGCATTGTATTTAATCGAATCAAAAAAATCTAATTGAATCGAATCGAAAAGAATCGATTTGAATGAAAGAATCTAATCGAATTGATAGAAAATTGAATCGAATCGAAAACAATCGAATCGAATCGAAAAGAATCGAATTGTATGGAAACGAATCGAAAAGAATCTAATTGAGTAGAAAAGAATCAAATCAAATTTAATGGAATCGAAAAGAACCGAATAGCATCGAATTGAATCGAATCGAAAAGAATCGAAACGAATTGAATCGAAAAGCATTGAGTCGAATCAAATCGAAAAGAATCGAATCGTATCAAATTGAAAAGAATCGAATCGATCTGAAAAGAATTGAATCGAATTGAATCGAATCGAAAAGAATCAAATTGAAACGAAAAGAATCAAATCGAATAGCAAAGAATCGAATCGAAACGAATCGATTTGAAAAGAGCCGAATCGAATCGAATTGAATGAAATATTCGAATCGAATCGAAAAGAATCTAATCTAATGAAATCCAAAAGAATCAAATCGAAACAAATAGAATCAAACCGAATGGAATTGAATCGAAAAGAGTCGATTCGAATCAAATTGGAATGAAAAGAATTGAATCGAATCGAATAAAAAACAAGTGAATCGAATAGAATAGAAAAGAAGAGAATCGAAACGAAAAGAATCAAATTGAATCGAAAGGAATCGAATCGAAAAGAATCGAATCAAAGAGAAAAGACTCGAATCGAATGGAAAAGAATAGAATCAAACAGAATCGAATTGAAACAAAAAGAATCGAATTGAATTGAATCGAAAAGAATCGAATGGAATCGAATCGAAAAGAATCGAATTGAATTAAATCGAAGAGAATCGAATCGAATTGAATTGAATCGAAGAGAATCGAATCGAATAGAAAAGAATCAAATCGAAATGAATCGATTTGAAACGAAAAGAATCGAATCGAATCAAATTGAATGAAAAGAATTGAATCGAATCAAAAAGAATTGAATCAAAAAGAATCAAACCGAAACAAAAAGAATCAAACCGAATTGAAAAGAATCTAACTGAATAGAATCGAAAAGAATCGACGTACCGAATCGAATCCAATCGAAAAAAATCTAATCGTATCAAATCGAATCGAAAAGAATTGAAATGAATAGAATAGAAAAGATTCGAATCAAATCAAAAACAATCAAATCGAGTAATATCGAATCGAAAAGAATCGAATCGAAAAGAATCGAATCGAATGGAAAAGAATTGAATCAAAAAGAATTGATTCAAATCAAAAAGAATCGAATCGATTCGAATCGAAAAGACTCGAATCGAAAAGAATCGAAAAGAATCGAATCGAATCAAAAAGGATCGAATCGCAAAGAACCGAATCTAAAGAAAAGGAATCGAATCGAATCGAAACGAATAGAATCGAAAAGAATCGATTTGAATCGAAATGAAAAGAATCGTATCGAATCAAATCGAAAAAAATCAAATGGAATCGAATCGAATCGTATCGAAAAGAATCAAATCAAATGAAAAGAATCGAATCGAATAGAAAAGAATCGAATTGATTGGAATCGACTCGAAAACAATCTAATTGAATTGAAAGGAATCGAATCAAATTTAATGGAATCGACAAGAATCGTATCAAATCAAAAAGATCGAATCGAAATGAATCAATTCGAAAAGAATCAAATCGAATCGAATCGAAAAGAATCGAATCGAAAAGAATTGAATTGAAAAGAATCGAATTGAATCGAATTGAAAAGACTCGAATCGAATTAAAAGAATCGAATCGAATCGAAAAGAATCGAATCGAATCGGAAAGAATTGAATTGGAATGAATCGATTTGAATCGAATTGAAAAGAATCGAATCGAAAAAATCGAATCGAAAAGAACTGAGTTGAGTTGAATCGAATCGAAAAGATTCGAATCGAATCGTGTCGAATCAAAAAGATGGAATCGAAACGAATCGAATCGAATCGAATCGAAAAGAATCGAATAGATAGCAAAGAATCAAATCGAATAGAAAAGAATTTGAATCGAATTGAAACGATTCGAAAACATCGAAACTAATCGAATCATCGAATGGAAAAGAATCGAATCGAATCAAAAAGAATCGAAACGAACTGAATCGAAAGAATCGAATCGAACAGAATCGAAAAGAATTGAATCGTGATGTAACAAATCGAATCCAAATGATCGAATCAAGCCAAGTCGAAAAGAATTGAATCGAAAAGAATCGAATCAAAATGAAAAGAATCGAATAGAATCGAATTGAAAATAATCGAATTGAACCGAATCAAATAGAATAGAATCGAACAGAATTGAATCGAATGAAAAGAATCTTATCGAATCGATTCGAAAAGAATTGAATCGAATCGAATGGAGAAGAATCAAATCAAATGGAATCGAAAAGAATCGAATCAAAGAGAATCTAATCGAAACGAAAAGAATCAATCGAATCGAAAAGAATCGAATCGAAACGAAAAGTGTCGAATCGAATCGAATCGAAAAGAATCGAATCGAACCGAAAAGAATCAAATCGAATCGAAAAGAATCGAATTGAATTGAATCGTAATGAAAAGAATCGAATCGAATCGAAAGAATCAAATCGAATCGAAAACAATTGAATCGAATGCAATCAAATCGAAAAGAATCGAATCGAATTGAAAAGAATCAAATCGAATTGATTGAATCGAAAAGAATCGAATCGAATCGAATCGCATCGAATCGAAAATAATAGAATTGAATAAAAATAATCGAATCGAATTGAGAATAATTGGAATTGAATTGAATCGATAATCGAATCGAAACTAATCGAATCGAATCAAATCGATTCGAAAAAATCGAATCAGATTGCAACGAATCGAATCATATTGAATTGATTTGAATTGAAATGAATCGAATCTAATCAAATCAAAAAGAATCGAATCCAAAGAATCGAATTGTAGAAAATCAAATCAAAACAAAAAGATTCAAATCGAAACGAATCAAATTGAAAAGAATCGAATCGAATCGAATCGAAAAGAATCGAATCGAATCGAAAAGAATCGAATAGAAAAGAATCGTATCGAATCAAATCTAAAAGAATCGAATCGAATCGAATAAAAAAGAATCGAATCGAATTGATTCGCATCGAAAAGAATCGAATCGTATCGAATCGAAAAGAATCGAATCTATTCTAATCGAATGGAATTGAATCAAAAAGAATCGAATCGAATTGAAACGAAAAGAATCGAATAGATTCGAATTGAAACAAATCGAAAAAAATCAAAACGAATCAAATCACATCGAGTGGAAAAGAATCGAATCAAATAGAAAAGAATCGAATTGAATCGAACTGAATCGAAAAGAATCGAATAGATCAAATCAAAAAGAATCGAATCGATTCGAGATGAACCGAGTAGAATCGAGTCGAAGTGAAAAGAATTGAATCGAATCGAATCGAAAAGAATCTAATCGAAACGAAAAGAATCGAATCGAAGAGAATCTAATCGAAATGAAAAGAATCAAATCGAATCGAAAAGAATCGAATCGAAACGAAAACTGTCGAATCGAATCGAATCGAAAAGAATCGAGTTGAATAGAAAAGAATTGAATCGAATAAAATCGATAAGATTTGAATCAAATCCAATAGAATCGAAAAGATTCGAATCGAATTGAAAAGAAACGAACCGAAGTGAAAAGAATCGAATCGAATCGAAAGAATCAAATCGAAAAAAAAATCGAATCGAAATTAAAAGAATCGAATCGAATCAAAGCATAAAGAATCGAATCTAATTGAATCGAAAGAATCGAATTGAATCAAATAGAGAAGAATCTAATGGTAAGGAATCGAATCGAAAAGAATCCAATTGTATTGAATCGAATCGAAAAGAAATGAATTGAATAGATTATAAAAGAATCGAATCGAAAGGAATCGACTCGAAACGTAAAGAATCGAATCGAAAAAATTGAATAGATCGAAGAATTGAATAGAAATGAATCGAATCGAAATGAAAAGAATTGAATCGAATCGAATCGAAAACAATCGAATCAAAAAGAATCGAATTGAAACAAAAGAATCGCATTGTATTTAATCGAATCAAAAAAATCTAATTGAATCGAATCGAAAAGAATCGATTTGAAATGAAAGAATCTAATCGAATTGATAGAAAATTGAATCGAATCGAAAACAATCGAATCGAATCGAAAAGAATCGAATTGTATGGAAACGAATCGAAAAGAATCTAATTGAGTAGAAAAGAATCAAATCAAATTTAATGGAATCGAAAAGAACCGAATAGCATCGAATTGAATCGAATCGAAAAGAATCGAAACGAATTGAATCGAAAAGCATTGAGTCGAATCAAATCGAAAAGAATCGAATCGTATCAAATTGAAAAGAATCGAATCGATCTGAAAAGAATTGAATCGAATTGAATCGAATCGAAAAGAATCAAATTGAAACGAAAAGAATCAAATCGAATAGCAAAGAATCGAATCGAAACGAATCGATTTGAAAAGAGCCGAATCGAATCGAATTGAATGAAATATTCGAATCGAATCGAAAAGAATCTAATCTAATGAAATCCAAAAGAATCAAATCGAAACAAATAGAATCAAACCGAATGGAATTGAATCGAAAAGAGTCGATTCGAATCAAATTGGAATGAAAAGAATTGAATCGAATCGAATAAAAAACAAGTGAATCGAATAGAATAGAAAAGAAGAGAATCGAAACGAAAAGAATCAAATTGAATCGAAAGGAATCGAATCGAAAAGAATCGAATCAAAGAGAAAAGACTCGAATCGAATGGAAAAGAATAGAATCAAACAGAATCGAATTGAAACAAAAAGAATCGAATTGAATTGAATCGAAAAGAATCGAATGGAATCGAATCGAAAAGAATCGAATTGAATTAAATCGAAGAGAATCGAATCGAATTGAATTGAATCGAAGAGAATCGAATCGAATAGAAAAGAATCAAATCGAAATGAATCGATTTGAAACGAAAAGAATCGAATCGAATCAAATTGAATGAAAAGAATTGAATCGAATCAAAAAGAATTGAATCAAAAAGAATCAAACCGAAACAAAAAGAATCAAACCGAATTGAAAAGAATCTAACTGAATAGAATCGAAAAGAATCGACGTACCGAATCGAATCCAATCGCAAAAATATCTAATCGTATCAAATCGAATCGAAAAGAATTGAAATGAATAGAATAGAAAAGATTCGAATCAAATCAAAAACAATCAAATCGAGTAATATCGAATCGAAAAGAATCGAATCGAAAAGAATCGAATCGAATGGAAAAGAATTGAATCAAAAAGAATTGATTCAAATCAAAAAGAATCGAATCGATTCGAATCGAAAAGACTCGAATCGAAAAGAATCGAAAAGAATCGAATCGAATCAAAAAGGATCGAATCGCAAAGAATCGAATCTAAAGAAAAGGAATCGAATCGAATCGAAACGAATAGAATCGAAAAGAATCGATTTGAATCGAAATGAAAAGAATCGTATCGAATCAAATCGAAAAAAATCAAATGGAATCGAATCGAATCGTATCGAAAAGAATCAAATCAAATGAAAAGAATCGAATCGAATAGAAAAGAATCGAATTGATTGGAATCGACTCGAAAACAATCTAATTGAATTGAAAGGAATCGAATCAAATTTAATGGAATCGACAAGAATCGTATCAAATCAAAAAGATCGAATCGAAATGAATCAATTCGAAAAGAATCAAATCGAATCGAATCGAAAAGAATCGAATCGAAAAGAATTGAATTGAAAAGAATCGAATTGAATCGAATTGAAAAGACTCGAATCGAATTAAAAGAATCGAATCGAATCGAAAAGAATCGAATCGAATCGGAAAGAATTGAATTGGAATGAATCGATTTGAATCGAATTGAAAAGAATCGAATCGAAAAAATCGAATCGAAAAGAACTGAGTTGAGTTGAATCGAATCGAAAAGATTCGAATCGAATCGTGTCGAATCAAAAAGATGGAATCGAAACGAATCGAATCGAATCGAATCGAAAAGAATCGAATAGATAGCAAAGAATCAAATCGAATAGAAAAGAATTTGAATCGAATTGAAACGATTCGAAAAAATCGAAACTAATCGAATCATCGAATGGAAAAGAATCGAATCGAATCAAAAAGAATCGAAACGAACTGAATCGAAAGAATCGAATCGAACAGAATCGAAAAGAATTGAATCGTGATGTAACAAATCGAATCCAAATGATCGAATCAAGCCAAGTCGAAAAGAATTGAATCGAAAAGAATCGAATCAAAATGAAAAGAATCGAATAGAATCGAATTGAAAATAATCGAATTGAACCGAATCAAATAGAATAGAATCGAACAGAATTGAATCGAATGAAAAGAATCTTATCGAATCGATTCGAAAAGAATTGAATCGAATCGAATGGAGAAGAATCAAATCAAATGGAATCGAAAAGAATCGAATCAAAGAGAATCTAATCGAAACGAAAAGCATCAATCGAATCGAAAAGAATCGAATCGAAACGAAAAGTGTCGAATCGAATCGAATCGAAAAGAATCGAATCGAACCGAAAAGAATCAAATCGAATCGAAAAGAATCGAATTGAATTGAATCGTAATGAAAAGAATCGAATCGAATCGAAAGAATCAAATCAATCGAAAACAATTGAATCGAATGCAATCAAATCGAAAAGAATCGAATCGAATTGAAAAGAATCAAATCGAATTGATTGAATCGAAAAGAATCGAATCGAATCGAATCGCATCGAATCGAAAATAATAGAATTGAATAAAAATAATCGAATCGAATTGAGAATAATTGGAATTGAATTGAATCGATAATCGAATCGAAACTAATCGAATCGAATCAAATCGATTCGAAAAAATCGAATCAGATTGCAACGAATCGAATCATATTGAATTGATTTGAATTGAAATGAATCGAATCTAATCAAATCAAAAAGAATCGAATCCAAAGAATCGAATTGTAGAAAATCAAATCAAAACAAAAAGATTCAAATCGAAACGAATCAAATTGAAAAGAATCGAATCGAATCGAATCGAAAAGAATCGAATCGAATCGAAAAGAATCGAATAGAAAAGAATCGTATCGAATCAAATCTAAAAGAATCGAATCGAATCGAATAAAAAAGAATCGAATCGAATTGATTCGCATCGAAAAGAATCGAATCGTATCGAATCGAAAAGAATCGAATCTATTCGAATCGAATGGAATTGAATCAAAAAGAATCGAATCGAATTGAAACGAAAAGAATCGAATAGATTCGAATTGAAACAAATCGAAAAAAAATCAAAACGAATCAAATCACATCGAGTGGAAAAGAATCGAATCAAATAGAAAAGAATCGAATTGAATCGAACTGAATCGAAAAGAATCGAATAGATCAAATCAAAAAGAATCGAATCGATTCGAGATGAACCGAGTAGAATCGAGTCGAAGTGAAAAGAATTGAATCGAATCGAATCGAAAAGAATCTAATCGAAACGAAAAGAATCGAATCGAAGAGAATCTAATCGAAATGAAAAGAATCAAATCGAATCGAAAAGAATCGAATCGAAACGAAAACTGTCGAATCGAATCGAATCGAAAAGAATCGAGTTGAATAGAAAAAGATTGAATCGAATAAAATCGATAAGATTTGAATCAAATCCAATAGAATCGAAAAGATTCGAATCGAATTGAAAAGAAACGAACCGAAGTGAAAAGAATCGAATCGAATCGAAAGAATCAAATCGAAAAAAAAAATCGAATCGAGATTAAAAGAATCGAATCGAATCAAAGCATAAAGAATCGAATCTAATTGAATCGAAAGAATCGATTGAATCAAATAGAGAAGAATCTAATGGTAAGGAATCGAATCGAAAAGAATCCAATTGTATTGAATCGAATCGAAAAGAAATGAATTGAATAGATTATAAAAGAATCGAATCGAAAGGAATCGACTCGAAACGTAAAGAAAACGAATTGAATCGAAAAGCATTGAGTCGAATCAAATCGAAAAGAATCGAATCGTATCAAATTGAAAAGAATCGAATCGATCTGAAAAGAATTGAATCGAATTGAATCGAATCGAAAAGAATCAAATTGAAACGAAAAGAATCAAATCGAATAGCAAAGAATCGAATCGAAACGAATCGATTTGAAAAGAGCCGAATCGAATCGAATTGAATGAAATATTCGAATCGAATCGAAAGAATCTAATCTAATGAAATCCAAAAGAATCAAATCGAAACAAATAGAATCAAACCGAATGGAATTGAATCGAAAAGAGTCGATTCGAATCAAATTGGAATGAAAAGAATTGAATCGAATCGAATAAAAAACAAGTGAATCGAATAGAATAGAAAAGAAGAGAATCGAAACGAAAAGAATCAAATTGAATCGAAAGGAATCGAATCGAAAAGAATCGAATCAAAGAGAAAAGACTCGAATCGAATGGAAAAGAATAGAATCAAAAAGAATCGAATTGAAACAAAAAGAATCGAATTGAATTGAATCGAAAAGAATCGAATGGAATCGAATCGAAAAGAATCGAATTGAATTAAAATCGAAGAGAATCGAATCGAATTGAATTGAATCGAAGAGAATCGAATCGAATAGAAAAGAATCAAATCGAAATGAATCGATTTGAAACGAAAAGAATCGAATCGAATCAAATTGAATGAAAAGAATTGAATCGAATCAAAAAGAATTGAATCAAAAGAATCAAACCGAAACAAAAAGAATCAAACCGAATTGAAAAGAATCTAACTGAATAGAATCGAAAAGAATCGACGTACTGAATCGAATCCAATCGAAAAAAATCTAATCGTATCAAATCGAATCGAAAAGAATTGAAATGAATAGAATAGAAAAGATTCGAATCAAATCAAAAACAATCAAATCGAGTAATATCGAATCGAAAAGAATCGAATCGAAAAGAATCGAATCGAATGGAAAAGAATTGAATTGAATCAAAAAAGAATTGATTCAAATCAAAAAGAATCGAATCGATTCGAATCGAAAAGACTCGAATCGAAAAGAATCGAAAAGAATCGAATCGAATCAAAAAGGATCGAATCGCAAAGAATCGAATCTAAAGAAAAGGAATCGAATCGAATCGAAACGAATAGAATCGATAAGAATCGATTTGAATCGAAATGAAAAGAATCGTATCGAATCAAATCGAAAAAAAATCAAATGGAATCGAATCGAATCGTATCGAAAAGAATCAAATCAAATGAAAAGAATCGAATCGAATAGAAAAGAATCGAATTGATTGGAATCGACTCGAAAACAATCTAATTGAATTGAAAGGAATCGAATCAAATTTAATGGAATCGACAAGAATCGTATCAAATCAAAAAAGATCGAATCGAAATGAATCAATTCGAAAAGAATCAAATCGAATCGAATCGAAAAGAATCGAATCGAAAAGAATTGAATTGAAAAGAATCGAATTGAAATCGAATTGAAAAGACTCGAATCGAATTAAAAGAATCGAATCGAATCGAAAAAGAATCGAATCGAATCGGAAAGAATTGAATTGGAATGAATCGATTTGAATCGAATTGGAAAAGAATCGAATCGAAAAAATCGAATCGAAAAGAACTGAGTTGAGTTGAAAAATCGAATCGAAAAGATTCGAATCGAATCGTGTCGAATCAAAAAGATGGAATCGAAACGAATCGAATCGAATCGAATCGAAAGAATCGAATAGATAGCAAATGAATCAAATCGAATAGAAAAGAAGTTGAATCGAATTGAAACGATTCGAAAAACAATCGAAACTAATCGAATCATCGAATGGAAAAGAATCGAATCGAATCAAAAAGAATCGAAACGAACTGAATCGAAAGAAATCGATCGAACAGATCGAAAAGAATTGAATCGTGATGTAACAATCGAATCCAAATGATCGAATCAAGCCAAGTCGAAAAGAATTGAATCGAAAAGAAATCGAATCAAATGAAAAGAATCGATAGAATCGAATTGAAAATAATCGAATGAAGAACCGAATCAATAGATAGAATCGAACAGAATTGAATCGAATGAAAAGAATCTTATCGAATCGATTCGAAAAGATTGAATCGATCGAATGGAGAAGAATCAAATCAATGGAATCGAAAAGAATCGAATCAAAGAGAATCTAATCGAAACGAAAAGAATCAATCGAATCGAAAAGATCGAATCGAAACGAAAGTGTCGAATCGAATCGAAAAGAATCGAATCGAACCGAAAAAACAAATCGAATCGAAAAGAATCGAATTGAATTGAATCGTAATGAAAAGAATCGAATCGAATCGAAAACAATTGAATCGAATGCAATCAAATCGAAAGAATCGAATCGAATTGAAAAGAATCAAATCGAATTGATTGAATCGAAAAGATCGAATCGAATCGCATCGAATCGAAAATAATAGAATTGAATAAAAATAATCGAATCGAATTGAGAATAATTGGAATTGAATTGAATCGAGTAATCGAATCGAATCAATCGAGTCGAATCGAAACTAATCGAATCGAATCAAATCGATTCGAAAAAATCGAATCAGATTGCAAACGAATCGAATCATATTGAATTGATTTGAATTGAAATGAATCGAATCTAATCAAATCAAAAAGAATCGAATCCAAAGAATCGAATTGTAGAAATCAAATCAAAACAAAAAGATTCAAATCGAAACGAATCAAATTGAAAAGAATCGAATCGAATCGAATCGAAAAGAATCGAATCGAATCGAAAAGAATCGAATAGAAAAGAATCGTATCGAATCAAATCTAAAAGAATCGAATCGAATCGAATAAAAAAGAATCGAATCGAATTGATTCGCATCGAAAAAAATCGAATCGTATCGAATCGAAAAGAACGAATCTATTCTAATCGAATGGAATTGAATCAAAAAGAATCGAATCGAATTGAAACGAAAAGAATCGAATAGATTCGAATGAAACAAATCGAAAAAACCAAAACGATCAAATCACATCGAGTGGAAAAGAATCGAATCAAATAGAAAAGAATCGAATTGAATCGAACTGAATCGAAAAGAATCGATAGATCAAATCAAAAAGAATCGAATCGATTCCAGATGAACCGAGTAGAATCGAGTCGAGTGAAAAGAATTGAATCGAATCGAATCGAAAAGAATCTATCGAAACGAAAAGAATCGAATCGAAGAGAATCTAATCGAATGAAAAGAATCAATCGAATCGAAAAGATCGAATCGAAACGAAAACTGTCGAATCGAATCGAATCGAAAAGAATCGAGTTGAATAAAAAGAATTGACTCGAATAAATCGATAAGATTTGAATCAAATCCAATAGAATCGAAAATTCGAATCGAATTGAAAAGAAACGAACCGAAGAAAAGAATCGAATCGATCGAAAGATCAAATCGAAAAAAAAATCGAATCGAAATTAAAAGAATCGAATCGAATCAAAGCATAAAGAATCGAATCTAATTGAATCGAAAGAATCGATTGAATCAATATAGAAGAATCTAATGGTAAGGAATCGAATCGAAAAGATCCAATTGTATTGAATCGAATCGAAAAGAAATGAATTGAATAGATTATAAAAATCGAATCGAAAGGAATCGACTCGAAACGTAAAGAAAATGAATTGAATCGAAAAGCATTGAGTCGAATCAATCGAAAAGAATCGAATCGTATCAAATTGAAAAGAATCGAATCGATCTGAAAAGAATTGAATCGAATTGAATCGAATCGAAAAGAATCAATTGAAACGAAAAGAATCAATCGAATAGCAAAGAATCGAATCGAAACGAATCGATTTGAAAGAGCCGAATCGAATCGAATTGAATGAAATATTCGAATCGAATCGAAAGAATCTAATCTAATGAATCCAAAAGAATCAAATCGAAACAAATAGAATCAAACCGAATGGAATTGGATCGAAAAGAGTCGATTCGAATCAAATTGGAATGAAAAGAATTGAATCGAATCGAATAAAAACAAGTGAATCGAATAGAATAGAAAAGAAGAGAATCGAAACGAAAGAATCAAATTGAATCGAAAGGAATCGAATCGAAAAGAATCGAATCAAAGAGAAAAGACTCGAATCGAATGGAAAAGATAGAATCAAAAAGAATCGAATTGAAACAAAAAAACGATTGAATTGAATCGAAAGAATCGAATGATCGAATCGAAAAGAATCGAATTGAATTAAATCGAGAATCGAATTGATTGAATCGAAGAGAATCGATCGAATAGAAAGAATCAAATCGAAATGAATCGATTTGAAACGAAAAGAATCGAATCGAATCAATTGAATGAAAAGAATTGAATCGAATCAAAAGATTGATCAAAAGAATCAAACCGAACAAAAGAATCAAACCGAATTGAAAAGAATCTAACTGAATAGAATCGAAAATCGACGTACTGATCGATCCAATCGAAAAAATCTAATCGTATCAAATCGAATCGAAAGAATTGAAATGATAGAATAGAAAAGATTCGAATCAAATCAAAAACAATCAAATCGAGTATATCGAATCGAAAAAGAATCGAATCGAATGGAAACGAATGGAATTGAATCAAAAAGAATTGATTCAAATCAAAAGAATCGAATCGATTCGAATCGAAAACTCGAATCGAAAAGAATCGAATCGAATCAAAAGGATCGAATCGCAAAGAATCGAATCTAAAGAAAAGGATCGATCGAATCGAAACGAATAGAATCGAAAAGAATCGATTGAATCGAAATGAAAAAGAATCGTATCGAATCAAATCGAAAAAATCAAATGGAATCGAATCGAATCGTATCGAAAAGAATCAAATCAAATGAAAAGAATCGAATCGAATAGAAAGAATCGAATTGATTGGAATCGACTCGAAAACAATCTAATTGAATTGAAAGGAATCGAATCAAATTTAATGAATCGACAAGATCGTATCAAATCAAAAAGATCGAATCGAAATGAATCAATTCGAAAGAATCAAATCGAATCGAATCGAAAAGATCGAATCGAAAAGAATTGAATTGAAAAGAATCGAATTGAATCGAATTGAAAGACTCGAATCGAATTAAAAGAATCGAATCGAATCGAAAGAATCGAATCGAATCGGAAAGAATTGAATTGGAATGAATCGATTTGAATCGAATTGAAAAGAATCGAATCGAAAAAATCGAATCGAAAAGAACTGAGTTGAGTTGAATCGAATCGAAAGATTCGAATCGAATCGTGTCGAATCAAAAGATGGAATCGAAACGAATCGAATCGATCGAATCGAAAAGACGAATAGATAGCAAAGAATCAATCGAATAGAAAAGATTTGAATCGAATTGAACGATTCGAAAAATCGAAACTAATCGAATCATCGAATGGAAAGAATCGAATCGAATCAAAAGAATCGAAACAACTGAATCGAAAGAATCGAATCGAACAAATCGAAAGAATTGAATCGTGATGTAAACAATCGAATCCAAATGATCGAATCAGCAAGTCGAAAAGAATTGAATCGAAAAGAATCGAATCAAATGAAAAGAATCGAATAGACGAATTGAATAATCGAATTGAACCGAATCAAATAGAATAATCGAACAAGAATTGAATCGAATGAAAAGAATCTTATCGATCGATTCGAAAAGAATTGAATCGAATCGAATGGAGAGAAGAATCAAATCAAATGGAATCGAAAAGAATCGAATCAAAGAGAATCTAATCGAAACGAAAAGAATCAATCGAATCGAAAAGAATCGAATCGAAACGAAAAGTGTCGAATCGAATCGAATCGAAAAGAATCGAATCGAACCGAAAAGAATCAAATCGATCGAAAAGAATCGAATTGAATTGAATCGTAATGAAAAGAATCGAAT